>NC_092282.1:20394892-20694892 GCF_036320965.1 Panulirus ornatus
AGGGGTTTGACGTGGGTGTAGGGGACAGGGAAGGGGCAGTGTCACCAGGGGTTTGACGTGGGTGTAGGGGACAGGGAAGGGGCAGTCACCAGGGGTTTGACTTGGGTGTAGGGGACAGGGAAGGGGCAGTGTCACCAGGGGTTAACATGGGTCTAAGGGGCAAGGAAGGGGCAGTGTCACCAGGGGTTTGACGTGGGTGTAGGGGACAGGGAAGGGGCAGTGTCACGAGGGTTTTGACGTGGGTGTAGGGGACAGGGAAGGGGCAGTGTCACCAGGGGTTTGACGTGGGTGTAGGGGCCAGGGAAGGGGCAGTGTCACCAGGGGTTTGACGTGGGTGTAGGGGACAGGGAAGGGGCAGTGTCACCAGGGGTTTGACGTGGGTGTAGGAGACAGGGAAGGGGCATTGTCACCAGGGGTTTGACGTGGGTGTAGGGGACAGGGAAGGGGCAGTGTCACGAGGGTTTTGACGTGGGTGTAGGGGACAGGGAAGGGGCAGTGTCACCAGGGGTTTGACGTGGGTGTAGGGGACAGGGAAGGGGCAGTGTCACCAGGGGTTTGACGTGGGTGTAGGGGACAGGGAAGGGGCAGTGTCACCAGGGGTTTGACGTGGGTGTAGGGGACAGGGAAGGGGCAGTGTCACCAGGGGTTTGACGTGGGTGTAGGGGACAGGGAAGGGGCAGTGTCACCAGGGGTTTGACGTGGGTGTAGGGGACAGGGAAGGGGCAGTGTCACGAGGGTTTTGACGTGGGTGTAGGGGACAGGGAAGGGGCAGTGTCACCAGGGGTTTGACGTGGGTGTAGGGGACAGGGAAGGGGCAGTCACCAGGGGTTTGACTTGGGTGTAGGGGACAGGGAAGGGGCAGTGTCACCAGGGGTTAACATGGGTCTAAGGGGCAAGGAAGGGGCAGTGTCACCAGGGGTTTGACGTGGTTCGAGGGGACAGGGGAAGGGCAGTGTCACCAAAGGTTAACATGGATGTAGGGGCAGGGAAGGGGCAGTGTCACCAAAGGTTAACATGGATCTAGGGGCAGGGAAGGGACAGTGTCACCAAGGGTTAACATGGATCTAGGGGCAGGGAAGGGGCAGTGTCACCAAGGGTTTGACGTGGGTGTAGGGGACAGGGAAGGGACAGTGTCACCAAGGGTTAACATGGATCTAGGGGCAGGGAAGGGACAGTGTCACCAAGGGTTAACATGGATCTAGGGGTAGGGAAGGGACAGTGTCACCAAGGGTTAACATGGATCTAGGGGCAGGGAAGGGACATTGTCACCAAGGGTTAACATGGATCTAGGGGCAGGGAAGGGGCAGTGTCACCAAGGTTAACATGGATCTAGGGGACAGGGGAGGGACAGTGTCACCAGGGGTTTGACATGGGTCTAGGAGACAGGGAAGGGGGCAGTGTCGCCAGGGTTAGCATCATTGTGAGACTGATATATCTGAATTTATGTTAAGATCTTTACGTTCAGAGGTCATTTATCTACATGGTCACTCTAGTCTTATCAACATCTTGAAACTGGTTTGACAACCGATGCTGCAGCTGTCAATGGTCACGTCACTCTTTGACAAGATGGAAAAGCTCGTCCACAAAGTCAGGTCGGTTAAGGCTGGAGCTGCCTTAACAGCAGCTTGACTGAATGTTGTTCGTATACACGTTCTATAAGGAACCCAATACCATCATGTGCACACCTCCTGGTGTAGTTGGGGTGTAGTGCTCTTCAGTCATAGGGTACTACGTCCCTATGGAGGTAATGTGGGTTTGCAGAATTCTGGGACGCCATTCCAAGCTAGACTGCTTCTGCCTTCGTTCTCCTACAGAGACACACGGATGAACCATTTCCATGATATCTAACTTTCCTCGCGTACTAAGTTATCGCAGCGTGTGGGGGGATCCTAACGAAAATGACATCGCCTAATCTGCAGGAAGTTCCTCATCTTATCTTAACCGATTTGGCTGACGAGGGCAGTAGCTGCTATTCCAGTCAGTGTCATCCATCAGATGTAGCACAGAAACGCCTAAGACGCCCCAGAACCAAGGGTTCATTGTCAAGACTTACACACCTACAAGCCAGTTAGTTACCAGCTCCGCAATACGTCCCTCTGGACGGCACATTCTTCAGGAACTCTGTACCAAAATCCTACATCACACGACGTTTGAGTGACGAATGAACCAGCGAGAACGGGTCTCCTGCTGTTAACCTGGACAAGTGAGATACGCAATGCAAAGGGAAAAAAATCGTATCATACAACCAAATTTCGATACTTAAGGTCGTCCTGCATCAGCCAGGTGTACGGGAAACTGTCAGAGAATAGAAATTTGAACGAGCAGACTTCCTCCTTTCCTGCATCACTTCTTGAACGTAGAAGCAGCTCAAATTATCATCATTATTAACAGTCACTTTACTTCTAATCGTCAGAGATTCCCTTCCTGTGACACCGCTTGTGTCTGCTACTGACATTCGAGCCCAAAATCGCAGTAGTTATGCAACCTCAAGTTGAACAAATTTCCCTTCTGTCCAGCACCTCCGTGGTGTAAATGCGTTAGCCTTCCTGACCATGACGCATCCACGGGCCACCCACGGTCGAACGCATAGGTTCGAATCCTGGTTGCGGCAGTCGGTCCAACGTCAGCCCAACCCGCCGTCTACAAAACTCGTCGAGTTCCACCTCCTGTGAACAACATGGACTCCTGAATGTTGTTACTCTTATCACAAACAAGAAGCAATGGTTTAGTTATCAGCGACTCACGGTCTACCCTCCGTGCCCTCTCCTCTCCCAGGCCTGAATCACAAAACTAAGTCAAATATTACGTCAACTAGCCACAGTTCTCGTAAATTCTCTTGTCGTACACTTCGTGCGGATCCCTTTGGCTCATGTGGGAGTATCAGCGAACAACACAGCCGATCTCCTCGGAAAGACTGCCTTTGGCCTGGCTTCGCCTGGCAGCTGAAGCCTCACCCAGCTCCCACTCCTACTACAGGAAGAAGATAACGTACTGCCGCTCACTTCCCTCTTCCCCATAGCAGGAATACTGAGCGGCCTCACAATGTGACCCTACAGCATTACGACAACTTCATCCCTCGTTCTCACAAGTACCGTCCTCGTGGATTTATGGATGATAGACCTGACGTGGTGTCTGCCCGTCTCAGACGGGTGTGGCAGGTGGCTGAGGCAGGAGATGTGCCTCAATACCCCTCATGCAAATCTATATAACTCACCCATTACCAACAAACTCCAACATTACTGCCTTGAATGTCCCACTGTTACAGACCTGTTACCACAAGGACAGTCCTTAATAGACGTATGTGAGTACTTGCTAAGGGCTAATCACTTAGACAACTCTAACGAGACACCGCCACTCTGGGTGGGTGTTGAGTGTACGGTGTACAGCATCTGTGTGATAGACGGCGTGACCTGCGAGTCACGCATCCCTTGTATATAGACAACTTTTCATGTACTGATCTGTCACTCCTTGAGTGTAATACATTGAGAGAAAGAAAAGACAACGTCAGCCCAGGGATTGGCCGATAGTATGAGTACCCGACTTAGGCTAGGCTGTATATATATATATATATATATATATATATATATATATATATTTCTTTCTTTCCTTTAAACTATTCGCCATTTCCCGCGTTAGCGAGGTAGCATTAAGAACAGAGGACTGGGCCTTTGACTGGCCCAATTCTCTGTTCCTTCTTTTGGAAAATTAAAAAAAAACGAGAGGGGAGGATTTCCAGCCCCCCGCTCCCTCCCCTTTTAGTCGCCTTCTACGACACGCAGGGAATACGTGGGAAGTATTCTTAATCCCCTATCCCCAGGGATAATATATATATATATATGTATATATATATGTATATATATATATATATCCCTGGGGATAGGGGAGAAAGAATACTTCCCACGTATTCTCTGCGTGTCGTAGAAGGCGACTAAAAGGGGAGGGAGCGGGGGGCTGGGAATCCTCCCCTCTCATTTTTTTTTTCAATTTTCCAAAAGAAGGAACAGAGAAGGGGGGCCAGGTGAGGATATTCCCTCAAAGGCCCAGTCCTCTGTTCTTAACGCTACCTCGCTAATGCGGGAAATGGCGAATAGTATGAAAGAAAGAAAGATATATATATATATATATATACATCTTTAATGATATGGCCTTGATTAAGGCTTCAGTTGCCCGTGCCGTCTCAGCAGACATTAGAAAATCAAAAGCCCCCCCTGACGAAGACCTCACATGTCTCTCTAACACCATGGTCCACAAGCCTACAATTCCTCACTGGGTCACTGCCATCCGCCGTCATCCCGATCCTAAGTTTACCCTGAGAAAGTTTGCTCTTTAGTGGTGTTTACAGAGACATGGCAAGTTCTATAGACGACTCTCAACACTTTGGTAAACTGAAGGTCTACTTTACCTGTCACTGTCTGTAGCTACCTAGGGAGACGCAGGACCTCTGACTCTCTCACTTTCATTGACATCAAAGTGTTCGATGTAGTCAGCCATGACATCATCATCAACAAAGCCAGAAGCACTGAATTGCAAAATACTCCCCTTCTGGACGAGGTCCTTCCGCGAACCTTCAAGAAAAGGGAAGGAACATCAGTAATGATATTCTTCAAAGCGTTGATTCTTTTATCAAACTGAATAGTGGTGCGTTCTAGCATCGCTTACAATGCGGGCGAATTGCGGAGTGAGAAAATGTTCCGAGATCTTTCACAGCCCGTATCAGTGTGGTAAAGGACGTGAATTACAGGGACCGGCTGAAATATCTGAGAATATACTTCTTGAAACGCAGACGGGAGAGGTATAGCATCATCCACACCTAGAAAATCCAAAGATGCAATATAAACAAAAACAGAAAACACTTTAAGCTATCTGGGCTCAGAACTCATCAACACCTTGCCATCAACCATCAGAAACAGCCTAGCATGCTAGGTAGAGAAGTGTAGGAGTGCACTGGACAAGTGCCTATAAAGTGTACCAGACCAGCCAGGCTGTGGGTGCTGTGTGAGCCTGAGAGCTGCGGCTTCCAAAAGCTTGGTTGACCAACGACCAAATCCAACAGCCTAGGCATAGCCCGAGCTGTGAGGGTTATGACCCCCTGACTACTTCACCAGGTGCACGCCAGGTATGCACTTCTCTACCCTTATCAACACTCGACCTTCGTTTTCTATCTTTTTTTCTTCAGCTGATATCCAGATGGAATCATACGTCGACGACTCAATGCACTATTCCTCCCCTACCTTCAAATCCACCTCATCTTCTTTGCCCAATCTGCAGCTCGTCTTTGTCACAACTTGATTCTTAAACTCAGACTTGGAGACTACTTCCCAGAAGGTCAGATGCAGCCTGGTTAAGTTTAATGCTTCTAAAACCCACTTTCTGTCCATCCTTCTCTCTCAAGTCCCTTACAGCTTTCCTCGGCCTTTGATGGATCTGTAGACTCCACCACTCAACACCGCACACATACTTGGTATCAACGCAACGTTTGACGTATCTTGGAGATCCCACATTACAGCAACAGCTGAGTCTGCCTCTGTGAAACTGGGATTTCCTGTTTAGGTGCGGTAAATTCTCTTCTGAATAGTTGCTGCGTCCTTGAGTGGAGTACTGCTCTCACATCTGACGAGGTTTTGATTCTACATACTTACTGGACGGAGTCGAGTCCAAAGCAATCCGACTTATTAATCCTCCCAGTCTGTCTGTGAACTTTGAGTCACTCGCCCTACACAACAGCGTTCATTCACATTCCCTCCTTTAGCGATGCCATTACTTTGGTTTCTGCTCCTGGTGCCTGGCTGTCTATGCACCCCAGCCATCAACTAGATCACGTAATACCTGGCGAGTAACTGCGTCACATAGTTATTGTGTAGCCGCTGTTAATACAAGGATGGGCCGTTGTGATCTCTGTTCCTTTACCTACTCCGCGAAGCTTTAGAATTCTTTACCCACCTTCCAGAAGGTATATTTTCCACTTTCTCTAAAACTCCCAACATTTGTTTTCTCTTTTCTTCTTATTTCTCCTTCGCTTTAGTCCCTCTTCATACCTCAGGTATGGCTGTTGCCTTGATGTGGACTGTCTCCCGAGGCTGGAGCCTCACATAATAAAGGTGATTCAGTAAATTCTTGATAACAACAATTTGTACTCTTTATTATCTAATGTCTCCCTCGTGCTCAATATTCGTCTCCCCTTCACAACCTTCTACTCCCCCACAACCTTTCCCTGCCCCTCACTACCTTTCCATCCCCTTCACAACCTTCTCCTCCCCCACAACCTTTCCCTACCCCTCACAACTTTCCCCTTCCCCCTCACAACCTTCCCCTCTCCCACATGCACCAGAACTCACGATCATCGCGCTGCACTGCTTCGTACAGAGGCGCACTAGACCCAAAGCATCACATTAACAACTTGAAAGAAAACGAAGACAGCAAGACCTGACGACGGACGACGACAGTACACCATCACCAGGCGGTGATGAGAGGGAGGAGGTGCCTGGCTTAACTTGTACACCAGGCGGTGATGAGAGGGAGGAGGTGCCTGGCTTAACTTGTACACCAGGCGGTGATGAGAGGGAGGAGGTGCCTGGCTTAACTTGTACACCAGGCGGTGATGAGAGGGAGGAGGTGGCAGGCTTACCTTGTACACCAGGCGGTGATGAGAGGGAGGAGGTGCCTGGCTTAACTTGCACACCAGGCGGTGATGAGAGGGAGGAGGTGCCTGGCTTAACTTGTACACCAGGCGGTGATGAGAGGGAGGAGGTGCCTGGCTTAACTTGTACACCAGGCGGTGATGAGAGGGAGGAGGTGCCTGGCTTAACTTGTACACCAGGCGGTGATGAGAGGGAGGAGGTGTCTGGCTTAACTTGCACACCAGGTGGTGATGAGAGGGAGGAGGTGCCTGGCTTAACTTGTACACCAGGCGGTGATGAGAGGGAGGAGGTGTCTGGCTTAACTTGCACACCAGGTGGTGATGAGAGGGAGGAGGTGCCTGGCTTACCTTGTACACCAGGCGGTGATGAGAGGGAGGAGGTGCCTGGCTTAACTTGTACACTAGGCGGTGATGAGAGGGAGGAGGTGCCTGGCTTAACTTGTACACTAGGCGGTGATGAGAGGGAGGAGGTGCCTGGCTTAACTTGTACACTAGGCGGTGATGAGAGGGAGGAGGTGGCAGGCTTAACTTGTACACCAGGCGGTGATGAGAGGGAGGAGGTGCCTGGCTTACGTATGTGCCACGGCAGACCCCAGGCTGGGGATCAGCGACCAACCTACAGATCTACAGGAACACCCGACCTGCACCAGGACACACGACGGTCAACCCGCACCACACACCACCACCTCCACCACCACCACATGACTGAAGATAGATGCGGTACTGCTCCTGGCTCCTCTGCACACGGTGCCCACTGCGGTAGAGGACTGTGGTTGGTCTGTCTAACATCTCGAATATCATATTCAAGTTTTGACACGATTTGAGAATCATGGTGAAGCTATGACACGTTTTGAGAATCATTGCCAAACTATGAGATCTTGAGAATCGTTGCCAAGCTATGACACATTTTGAGAATCATGGTCAGTTATGACACTTTTTGGGAATCATGCTCAAGTTATGACAATTTTTGAGAATCATTGTCAAGCTGTGCCACCTTTTGAGAATTAATCCACTGAAAGCCTGTCGACTGGTATACCACATCGTTCCAATTCATTCTATCCCTTTTACGCCTTTCACCCTCCTGTATGTTCAGGCCCCGATCGCTCAAAATCTTTTTCACTCCATCCCTCCACCTCCAGTTTGGTCTCCCACTTCTCCTCGTTCCCACCACCTCTGACACATATATCCTCTTTGTCAATCTTTCCTCACTCATTCTCTCCATATGTCCAAACCATTTCAACACATTTGCTCTCTCAATAATGGTTCTAACAATGTTATATGGATGAGAGGCGTGGGCTATAAAAAGAGTTGTGCGGAGGAGGGTAGGTGTGTTGGAAATGAGATGTTTAAGGACAATATGTGGTGTGAGGTGGTTTGATCGAGCAAGTAATGAAAGGGTAAGAGAGATGTGTGGTAATAAAATAAAAAGAGTGTGGTTGAGAGAGCAGAAGAGGGTGTATTGAAATGGTTTCACATGAAGAGAACGAGGAAAGATTGACAAAGAGGATATACGTGTCAGAGGTGGAGGGAACGAGGAGAAGTGGGAGACCAAATTGGAGGTGGAAGGATGAAGTGAAAAAGATTTTGAGTGATCGGGGCCTGAACATGCAGGAGGGTGAAAGGCGTGCATGGAATAGAGTGAATTAGACGATGTGGTATACCGGGGTCGACTTGCTGTCAATGGATTGAACCAGGGCATGTGAAGCGTCTGGGGTAAACCATGGAAAGATCAGTGGACCTGAATGCGGAAAGGGAGCTGTGGTTTCGGTGCAATACACATGACAGCTAGAGACTGAGTGTGAACGAATGTGTCCTTTGTAGTCTCTTCCTAGCGCTACCTCCCGCGCATGCGGGGGGAGGAGGTTGTCATTTCATGTGTGGCGGGGTGGCGACGTGAATGAATAGAGGCAGCAAGTATGAATCATGTACATGTGTATATATATATATATATATATATATATATATATATATATATATATATATATATATATATATATATATATATATATATATATATTTTTTTTTTTTTTTTAACTATTCGCCATTTCCCGCGTTAACGAGGTAGCGTTAAGAACTGAGGACTGGGCCTTTTTTGGAATATCCTCACCTGGCCCCCTCTGTTCCTTCTTTTGGAAAATTAAAAAAAAAAAAAAAAACGAGAGGGGAGGATTTCCAGCCCCCCGCTCCCTCCCCTTTTAGTTGCCTTCTACGACACGCAGGGAATACGTGGGAAGTATTCTTAATCCCCTATCCCCAGGGATAATATATATATATATATATATATATATATATATATATATATATATACGTTGAAATGTCGAGGTATGTATATGTGCGTGTGTGGACGTGTATGTATATACATGTGTATGTGGGTGGATGGGCCATTCTTTCGTCTGTTTCCTTGCGCTACCTCGCTGACGCGGGAGACAGCGACAAAGCATAATAAATAATATATATATATGTATATATATATATATATATATATATATATATATATATATATATATATATGTATATATATATATATCTCTTTCCCTCTCCGGGACGCTTGCAAAGAGAGCGGTTAACCATCTTGGACTCTCGCTTGTTGAGGTATAATTTCCCAAGTGATTTTGGCTGCAACCCAGCGTGAACTGTGCCTCATCCATGTCTCTCCTGTTGTAAATCCTGCTCTTGGGATTCACATAACGGACGGATTTGTTGCCACCTGCTGATAAATGTTCAGTGAGCAGGTGTGGCCTCCAGCGGGTCATCATCCTCACTCTCATTCTGACTGGAAAAGGATCTTATTCCTTGTTTGAATCAGTGTTCACAGTACTACAGGTCTGGTGGGCTGCCTTCCCTCCCTACTTCACCCGTGTCTTCTGTCCTTCGTCCTCCTCAGTGGCTAGCCACCTACATACTAGCGCCAATGGCCTTCTATTTTGCGTTGTGGTCTCTGGAAAGGTCCCTGACCTCGGGCCATCAGCTCTAGATTGACGACTCTCCCAGATCTGGTGACTCGTTTTGTCTCAAGTTGTGCGCCTGATACTATGGCGATGTCGTCTTTACACAACCAATTAGGAGCTCTGGGCTGGCATCATACCCACCTGCTCGGCTCCTTCCGAAGATGGTCCATCACTTGCCCACATTGACAGCATTCAGTCCTCTCACGTGTACACGTCGACTCAGGCATCTACGGTGTTTGGATCTATAGATCCGCTATGGCCATACGTACTGCTCTAGCCCGGCCACAGCCACTTATTTTCTAGCCTTTAGAGTCATTCTCCTCCCTTACACAGGTGGTTGGATGGAGATAAATGTCCCTCACAGGTGGATGGCTGGAGATGAATGTCCCTCACAGGTGGTTGGCTGGAGAAGAACGTCCCTCACAGGTGGATGGCTGAAGATGAACGTCCCTCACAGGTGGATGGCTGGAGATAAATGTCCCTCACTGGTGGATGGCTGGAGATAAATGTCCCTCACAGGAGGATGGCTGAAGATGAACGTCCCTCACAGGTCGTTGGCTGGAGATGAACGTCCCTCACAGGTCGTTGGCTGGAGATGAACGTTCCTCACAAGTGGATGGCTGGAGATGAACGTCCCTCACAGATGGATGGCTGGAGATGAATGTCCCTCACAGGTGGTTGGCTGGAGATGAACGTCCCTCACAGGTGGTTGGCTGGAGATGAATGTCCCTCACAGGTGGATGGCTGGAGATGAACGTCCCTCACAGGTGGATGGCTGGAGATGAATGTCCCTCACAGGTGGTTGGCTGGAGATGAATGTCCCTCACAGGTGGATGGCTGGAGATGAACGTCCCTCACAGGTGGTTGGCTGGAGATGAATGTCCCTCACAGGTGGATGGCTGGAGATGAACGTCCCTCACAGGTGGATGGCTGGAGATGAATGTCCCTCACAGGTGGATGGCTGGAGATGAACGTCCCTCACAGATGGATGGCTGGAGATGAATGTCCCTCACAGGTGGATGGCTGGAGATGAATGTCCCCCACAAGTGGATGGCTGAAGATGAACGTCCCTCACAGGTCGTTGGCTGGAGATGAATGTCCTTCACAAGTAGATGGCTGAAGATGAACGTCCCTCACAGGTCGTTGGCTGGAGATGAATGTCCTTCACAAGTAGATGGCTGAAGATGAACGTCCCTCACAGGTCGTTGGCTGGAGATGAATGTCCCTCACAGGAGGATGGCTGAAGATGAACGTCCCTTACAAGTGGATGGCTGGAGATGAACGTCCCTCACAGATGGATGGCAGGAGATGAAAGTTTTTCTTGAGCGTTCAGTGGAAGGATTGGTAATCCGGGGTTAAATAATTTGGAAGGGGTTTGTTACAGGGCCGTTTGGAGTGGAGTGAGCGAGAGAGTGCTAGTGTGTGTGGGAGTAGGATACTTTCCTCATTACCCTTAATTTCGGACCGGTGGGTTCTGGACGTGGTCATCAAAGCTCTGGGTCATGTGATGCGGCCGTGTGAATCATATGGGCCATGACCCTTGTATATCAGGTGCCATTCCAAAGAGCTGGATATCTTCAAAATCAATCAGGCGAGCTTCGCAGTGGTTCAGGTTCTGTCTCTTGTCTTCATCCTGCAGGGTTGTCCGTCTGGGATGTCCCCAAGTGTCAGTACTGTCCCACCCACGCTTGTGGCTGATGCCGGGGTATTTGCTCGTCCTGCGGTTCCTGCCTCCCTCAGCTCATCAGTCCAGGTTTGGTAGTGGAGTTCAACAGGTCTGTCTACTTCCGTTGCTTCTTATCTGATATTATGGCTAACTCGAGTTTGGACATCTTTATGCTTGCGTAGGGCATCAGTGTATCTTACGTGCACATGTTCAGCAGGGGAGGGGAGTACTGTATTACTTTCCATTAGTGTTAGACAGGGAAAGGTAGAGAGCGTCGCTCTGAGGCATTCCTAACTCCCTTTGGTTCTCCTCTGGAGAGATGTATTTCAAATGAGACGTCAACCTTCCTCTCCCATCACGTTGCTTCGAATCTCTTTGAGTAGGTAAATATCCAGTGTTGACTGACGAAGTCATCCACAAAGACGAACCCTGAGTCTTAATAAAAGTGTCGCTGATGGTGATGAAGAAAGAATATTTCATGCATTAGTTGGTGAGTACACTGGAGGAGCAGCTGGTCGTACTCCTACCTTACCAGGGGTGGTGAGTACACTGGAGGAGCAGCTGGTCGTACTCCTACCTTACCAGGGGTGGTGAGTACACTGGAGGAGCAGCTGGTCGTACTCCTACCTTACCAGGGATGGTGAGTACACTGGAGGAGCAGCTGGTCCTACTCCTGCCTTACCCAGATTGCTGAGCAAACTCCAAGAACAGCTGTTCGACCTCTTCCCAAGCTACACTCGATTTCACCAGTTGTTCATATGAAATGCTCCCGCCACGAACAGAAATCCTCGTAGAGGCTGAGGCTGGACCTTGAATGAATCATCAAGCGGAGCAAAAGAAATATACGAAAATGGAAACTCGTATACGTTTCTGTCTCTGTCGTGGTAGTATATGAGATCTTCCTTTACTCCACAACCTCCCCAGTACCCTGGAACCTCTGAGCTCTTACCTTATCCAGCAGATGTTTCATCCTTAAGCCAGTGGGGGCGCTAGACGACCTTCTCATGATGATTTCTTCACGCCTTATTGTCGGGTCAGCAAACAGTGCATCCAGCCTGGGGAAAGGCTTGTTGTTTCGCTTAAACCCACTCATGTTTATAGCCTTTGTCGTGGTTGGGCTTTTTGCTATATGGTAAAATAAAGAGAATTTTCGGTCTCGTCGCTTAATGGACGAGTATAGTCGACAATCTCTTCAGCTCTTAAACCACAGGGTTGTTGTGGGAGATCAGAATGGGTTTATACGTGGTAGATGGTGGGGGGCTATCCAACTCTGTTCTCTTTGCTCTTCACTGATCATATCCAAGAAAATTCCGACAGAATGGCCGACACTGGAGGATACATCTGCCCTTGACGCATCTTCTGGAGTCTTATTTTCTAGATTCTTGTCTTGTCATGAGAGGCTAAGGGTGGGGAGTGGGTCGTCACTGCTAATGTGGGATCATCCGAGGAGTTCGGTATGTGTGTGTCGGTACAGGTGTAAGACTCATGTACTCTCTAGGTATTTACCGCTGGTGTCCTCCTTACCTCCAGCAGTCAGGAGAGTGTGGTGGGCGTCTATGTCTCTCAACGTGCACCTCTGCACCAGTGGTACAGTACAGTATTTCCCTGTGTGGGTAAGACTGGTCTCCCAGGGAAGGTGATAACACAATGGAGTTTTATAATCCAACTGGTACTTTGACGGTGGTGTCCACTTTGTTGTACGTTTCGTCTGCACAGAGGTAATGACGCGCACACACGCACACACACACACACACACACACACACACACACACACACACACACTTTAGGAAAGATATACATAGTGGTGTTGATACCATCGAATCTTTCAAAGAACTTTAACGATCCAGAATAAATATACAGTGATAACAAAGAAGGATCAATAGAGAAGGTATGGGACGCAGTTGAACAGGTATATCTGAGATGACAGAGTAGGGATGATAAGGGAATTCAGTAATAAAGAGAAAGATTAAAGGAAATAAGATCCTTTTGATGATAAGGAGTCCTGGAAAGACAAGTTTCCTAAGCAAATTTGTCAGAGCAACACTGAGATAAGGGAGAATGATACACCATCATTGCTGGATCTTTCCTTCACATATGCAAAGGTCGATATTGAGAATATGACATACGATACACCAGCTGGAAAAAGTTATCATATAATGCTCAAGTTTAATGATGTGGTAATAGAGGAAGAGGAAGTTAAAAGAGCAGAGAGGAAGCAAGACTTAAATGGGAGATGCAGTCGTGGAAGCGAGAGATCTCAACAATTTCCATAGTAACATAATTTGGGATATGGACTTTAGCAGCCAAGAACCAGAGCACTGTGGAGAGCGGTTCTGTGACATGTCTACAAGAGGAGGGACATAGGTACCCCTGGCCTCAGTCACTGAAGAAAATATGAAGAAAAGAGGAGAAAATGCGTTTAATAAAAGACGTCAGAAAGCAAAGGAGCCTCGGGATGTGCAGTAACGAAGATACAGGCGACTCCTGCGCCAGCCATCTGTTACTAGGAATAACAAGGCAATGAACGAGCACAGCAGGATGAGAACGGAGGAACAAAGAAACTTAGAAAAGAATATTGTGGATAAGGCAGGAAAGACACCAAAACTTTTCCCCTAAATTCATCAGTCATGAGTATACAGTTAAAGAGCGCCTAATCAGGCTAAGTGATTCAGTGGTTTGAATTGTGGACGATGATGGAAGGATTTGTGAGGAAATGAATGACGAAATCAAAAGTGTTTTCACAGTGGAAGATGTCATGAACCCATCACCTGTGAGATGCAGTGGAGAGGAGGTTTTAGAAAACTTTGAGATTTCTAGGAAAGACGTGAATAAAATATTACAAGGTTTTGATCCAGACAGGGCTCAAGTGCTGATGATGTGTGCACATACACACTAGAGGGAGGGACAGTGTCAAGGGGGTGGAAACGGGCAAACTTCATACCCATATATAAGAAAGGAGACCTGGAGCAGGTACGATCCCACTGACTAATGCGAACTGTAAAGTTCTGGAAAAGTTATTTGAAAAGCAAATGGATGATTTCCTTCAGAGGAAGAAAGTCGAAGGCGACACAGTTTTAGGGAAAGTGGTTATATGTAACGGCTTTAGGGAAAAGAGGTCATATGGGAGACTGATTAAGATGCTGGATCACCAGAGAGAAGGGGGAGATGGAGACTCCTATGATGGATAGAAGATTATCCACGTATGCGGGCACAGAGGAGGCATGTCAGAGGAGCCTTCTCAAAATGGTTCGGTGGATACAAGTGGCGTGCCCCAGGACTCTGTTCTGGGACCAGCACATTTCTTGGCTTGCAAGAAGGTATGGACGCCTTCCTGAATATGTGTGCAGATGATGCAAAGGTTATGAGGGGAGTGAAAAGCGAGGAGGATTGCATCTCCTTACAATGGAACCTTGACAAACCCCAGAATTGGTCTGTTACTTTGTTTATGAGGTTTATCCCGAGTAAATGTAAAGTAATGAGGATAAGACACAGTAAAAGATGACTTCAAATTTATTATAATAAAGGAGTGGATTTGGGAGTCGACATCATCCCTACCCTGTCACCTGAGTCCTACATAAGGAAAATAGTTCAGAGGACCAGATGGAAACTATCAATGTTCATTCAAATAATGATTTATTTTGCAAGCTGTTCATATCCTACATAAGGCCAAACTGGAACATGCTTCTCAAGTTTGAGGTCATCGCATCTAAGGAAGCATAAAGAGTTAATAGAGAAGATCCAGAGGAGGATATTCAAGAAGGTGATATAATCAAGAGAACTGAGTTCCTAGGAAAGGCTGGAGGCTTTATACTCGCCCACTTTGGAAGAGAGAAGAATAAGGGGTGACCTGATCACAACCTTTATGTTTTTAAAACAAATCGACGACGCAGACAGTAAACAGCTCTTCGACTGTTGTAGGGAAAGAGCAACTAAAGGATATGACACAACATGAAGCTGAGCAAGACACGTGTTAACAAAGATGTGAGGTGGTATTCTTGTCCCATGTGAGTGGTGACCGAATATAAGAAATTGCCTGAAGTCTTTGTTCATGGAGACGGTATACAGAGTTGAAAAGTTGTATGATGATGGAAAATGTTCAAGAGATGGGACCCCACGAGTGTAGAACTTCCCCTACCACGTATAGTGATATATATTTATTCATTTATTTTACTTTGTCGCTGTCTCCCGCGTTAGCGAGGTAGCGCAAGGAAACAGACGAAAGAATGGCCCAACCCACCCACATACACATGTATATACATACACGTCTACACAGGCAAATATACTTACCTATACATCTGAACGTATACATATATATACACGCACAGACATATACATATATACACATGTACATAATTCATACTTGCTGCCTTTATTCATTTCCATCGCCACCCCGCCACACATGGAATAACAACCCCCTCCCCCCCGCATGTATGTCTGTAATCACACACACGTCATGTATACTCTGGAGCAAAGTCCAAGCAGGTAACATGAGTACCATGTAGTACCCAGCTGAAGGTGACCAGCCAAGACCTCCAGGTCTGGTGACACAAGGTGTCATCATCACCCACATGCTACCCCTACACCCAGGTGTGGGTGTAGTACACCTCAGTAAACGAGAGACACTTTAGTACTCCTCTGTGCACCTCAAGTCACGTGTACAGACGTGCGTCTCAGGACACACGTACAGACGTGCGTGGCAACACAGACCAACAGCTGGTCGTGTCTGTACCGTCTGGGGTGTGACAGCTAGCTAGCCAGCCCGGCCGGGCCGGCCACAGCTCCTCCCTGGCTGGGATTCCCAGGTTCAGGCCGGCAGAACACAGGAAGTTGGTGTGTTCTCAAGGATCAGGTCAAAGGGTATGCCATCATAAACAAAGGGTCGTACTGCCGTGCTCAAGGGTCGTACCGTCGTGCACAAGGGTAGTACCGCCGTGCTCAAAGATCGTGTCACCGTGCTTAAGGGTCGTACCGTCGTGCTCAAGGATGGTACCGTCGTGCTTAAGGGTCGTACCGTCGTGCTCAAGGGTCGTGCCGTCGTGCACAAGGGTAGTACCGCCGTGCTCAAGGGTCGTACCGTCGTGGTCAAGGGCCGTGCCGTTGTGCTCAAGGGTCGTGCCGCCGTGCTTAAGGGTCGTATCGTCGTGCTCAAGGGTGGTACTGTTGTGCGTAAGGGTCGTATCGTCGTGCTCAAGGGCCATAAGCCTTGCTCAAGGGTGGTACCGTCGTGCTCAAGGGTCATATCGCCGTGTTCAGTGGGTCCACCTTGCCTGGCTCCTTCGTTCACTGGTGTTGTGCCAGCCCGCTACGTGTTTGGACCTTAGGTCTGTGTGACGTTAAAAGATCGACGTGGTCACATCCTAGTGTAGGGCCGCCAGCAAGACTATGGCAATAGGGAGGAATGATAAGATAGTGAGAGATAAGAGGCAGCAGTCGTCCCCTCCCTCCCTTCTGGCGTTATCATGACTAACCGTGGCAACTGATATGATCACTGAGGTTCCTCTCCACCGTTCGTGTATAGCATCTTACATGTCGTCCGTTCAAGAAACACGTTCACTCCGTTACTCGCTAATATAAAAGGACATTTTCCGTGTCTTGAGGGGGAGGTGTGTGTGTGTGTATGTGTGTGTGTGTGTGTGTGTGCTCCAGCAGCCTCTCATCTCCTCACTATCTTCATGTCGCTCAAAAGGATGGATAAGAGCGTCAAGGGGAGATGCGGTCACTACTGACCCCACGGGGCCGTTCTGTGAGCACAACAGTGAGGAGCCGACCTCCTCCTCCTCCTCCCTCACTCCCTCCCTACCGTACATCTGCCACAGACGGTGTGGCTCGCGTGGCCTCTGGATCCACGTAGTTTGTTATGTGATAATGTACGTTTATGTTGACCATGTGATCATGTAAGTTTATGTTTACCATGTGATAATGTAAGTTTATGTTTACCATGTGATAATGTAAGTTTATGTTGACCATGTGATAATGTAAGTTTATGATGACCATGTGATAATGTAAGTTTATGTTGACCATGTGATCATGTAAGTTTATGTTTACCATGTGATAATGTAAGTTTATGTTTACCATGTGATAATGTAAGTTTATGTTTACCATGTGATAATGTAAGTTTATGTTGACCATGTGATAATGTAAGTTTATGTTTACCATGTGATAATGTAAGTTTATGTTTACCATGTGATAATGTAAGTTTATGTTTACCATGTGATAATGTAAGTTTATGTTGACCATGTGATAATGTAAGTTTATGTTGACCATGTGATAATGTAAGTTTATGTTTACCATGTGATAATGTAAGTTTATGTTGACCATGTGATAATGTAAGTTTATGTTGACCATGTGATAATGTAAGTTTATGTTGACCATGTGATAATGTATGTTTATGTTGACCATGTGATAATGTAAGTTTATGTTGACCATGTGATAATGTAAGTTTATGTTGACCATGTGATAATGTAAGTTTATGTTTACCATGTGATAATGTAAGTTTATGTTGACCATGTGATAATGTAAGTTTATGTTGACCATGTGATAATGTAAGTTTATGTTTACCATGTGATAATGTAAGTTTATGTTGACCATGTGATAATGTATGTTTATCATGTGATAATGTAAGTTTATGTTTACCATGTGATAATGTAAGTTTATGTTGACCATGTGATAATGTAAGTTTATGTTTACCATGTGATAATGTATGTTTATCATGTGATAATGTAAGTTTATGTTGACCATGTGATAATGTAAGTTTATGTTGACCATGTGATAATGTAAGTTTATGTTTACCATGTGATAATGTAAGTTTATGTTTACCATGTGATAATGTAAGTTTATGTTGACCATGTGATAATGTAAGTTTATGTTTACCATGTGATAATGTAAGTTTATGTTGACCATGTGATAATGTATGTTTATCATGTGATAATGTATGTTTATGTTGACCATGTGATAATGTATGTTTATCATGTGATAATGTATGTTTATGTTGACCATGTGTATGAGTATCACATGGTGTTGCATGTGTCATTCTGAAGTCTGCTCACCGCTGGCTTGATATACACACTATATATTGTGGGTCATCTGGAAATATTACATGAATCTTACATCGTTTGTACTGTACGTCTGCTACTTACTGCACGCCTGCTACTTACTGCATGCCTGCTACTTACTGCACGTCTGCTACTTACTGCACGTCTGCTACTTACTGCACGCCTGCTACTTACTGCACGTCTGCTACTTACTCCATGCCTGCTACTTACTACGAGTCTGCTACTTACTGCACGTCTGCTACTTACTGCATGCCTGCTACTTACTGCACGTCTGCTACTTATTGCATGCCTGCTACTTACTGCACGTCTGCTACTTACTGCACGTCTGCTACTTACTGCACGCCTGCCACTTACTGCACGTCTGCTACTTACTGCATGTCTGCTACTTACTGCACGTCTGCTACTTACTGCACGCCTGCTACTTACTGCACGCCTGCTACTTACTGCACGTCTGCTACTTACTGCATGCCTGCTACTTACTGCACGTCTGCTACTTACTGCATGCCTGCTAGTTACTGCACGTCTGCTACTTACTGCACGTCTGCTACTTACTGCACGTCTGCTACTTACTGCATGCCTGCTACTTACTGGACGTCTGCTACTTACTGCATGCCTGCTACTTACTGCACGTTTGCTACTTACTGCACGTCTGCTACTTACGGCATGGCTGCTACTTACTGCATGCCTGCTACTTACTGCACACCTGCTACTTACTGCATGCCTGCTACTTACTGCACGCCTGCTACTTACTGCACGTCTGCTACTTACTGCATGCCTGCTACTTATTGCATGCCTGCTACTTACTGCATGCCTGCTACATACTGCACGCCTGCTACTTACTGCATGCCTGCTACTTACTGCACGTCTGCTACTTACTGCATGCCTGCTACTTATTGCATGCCT
Source organism: Panulirus ornatus (assembly GCF_036320965.1). Taxonomy (NCBI): domain Eukaryota; kingdom Metazoa; phylum Arthropoda; class Malacostraca; order Decapoda; family Palinuridae; genus Panulirus; species Panulirus ornatus. The sequence continues at coordinate 20,414,099 of NC_092282.1, forward strand.
GCTACTTACTGCACGTCTGCTACTTACTGCACGTCTGCTACTTACTGCATGCCTGCTACTTATTGCATGCCTGCTACTTACTGCACGCCTACTACTTACTGCACGTCTGCTACTTATTGCATGCCTGCTACTTACTGCACGCCTGCTACTTACTGCACGTCTGCTACTTACTGCATGCCTGCTACTTATTGCATGCCTGCTACTTACTGCACGCCTGCTACTTACTGCACGTCTGCTACTTATTGCATGCCTGCTACTTACTGCACGTCTGCTACTTACTGCACGTCTGCTACTTACTGCATGTCTGCTACTTACTGCACGCCTGCTACTTACTGCACGTCTGCTACTTATTGCATGCCTGCTACTTACTGCATGCCTGCTACTTACTGCACGTCTGCTACTTACTGCATGCCTGCTACGTACTGCATGCCTGCTACTTGCTGCATGCCTGCTGCTGATCGCACACCTGCTACTTGCTGCATGCCTGCTGCTGATGGCACACCTGCTACTTACTATGCGACTGCTACTTACTGCACGGCTGTAGACTGGAGGGGAGGTGAATGCAAACACTGTCCTGGAACTCGACTTTTATTCCAACTTTCCGACAACAGTCTTCATCATAAGGGAAGTGACACAGTTATAAGGACAACAACATGTTTAGATAAACTCACGCTGAGCTGAGTTATGACGGGTCAAACTGTCCTCTCCCATGTTGGCTCCTCCCTCTTCTGGAACTCCAGTGTCTACTGGCTACTTCTGCTGCTGTCCTAGACCAGCTTACAAACCCTGCTCTTCCATTGGTTAGTTCTTTCGTTACAATGTGGAGTCAGCAAATCCTTGAGGAAATCTTAAGATGCCATTCATATTGTAAAAGGAGAATCAACCAATGGAAGAGCAGGTTTTGTGAGCTGGTCTAGGACAGCAGCAGAAGTAGCCAGTAGACCTGGAGTTCCAAGACAGTGTTTGCATTCACCTCCCCTCCAGTGTACAGGCGTGAAGATGGACTTCGATTACTGCACGCCAGCTACTTACTGTACACCTGCATCTCCCTGCACGCCTGCTACTTACTGTACACCAGATACCGTACACCTGCTACTTACTGTACACCTGCATTTCGCTGCACGCCTGCTACTTGGTGTACACCTGCTACTGACTGGACGCGATCTCTCTCGACACGCCTGCTACTTCATGTTCACCTGCTGTTCACTACACACCCACTACTTACTGAACGCCTGCTCCTCACTGTACACCGATATCCTTGACACAACACATGTTGGAGTTCCTATGCTTTCTGACATCATCTATCGAACCACTCCTTCCTGGCATTTAACGTTTCCCTTATATTCAAGGCCAGAGGTACCCGGGTTCCCACTCCACAGTATATTTCACAGAACTTTTCCCCCAGAACACCGTGGTTCCAGCCTGCTGGACCCCATACCCTGGTTCATGTTGGCACGAATATTGTTAAGTTCTGTGTAGTTTCCACAATGATGTCTCCTCTTTATGTCTCATGTTATCTCTGTTCTCTTAACTTATTTGTTCACCATTTGGTCAGTCTCCAGCATTACTTGCCCACGTTATGTAAGTGGTGTATTAAGTATGATGTCCTCACTATCCGTGCTCGTCTGTGTGAAGGTAAAGTCAAGTAATGATAGCGTAGCAGTCCCTCTCATCCTACCTAGTATGTTCAATGACATACTGGTAATGTGGTAATGGAGTTTTTCCTATACACATCCTGAAAACTGGTGTCTCGATGATTCGGTGAAAATTCATATTTCCCCCAAACTATCTCTTTATGACCGAAATCCTCCATTGTCAGGACTTTATCTTCAATGAGAAGGGCATGATTTACTGAATTATTTACCATCCTGATGGTTCTTTCATTGTTGTTATTGTACATTTGTGTTGGATCAACGCCATTCATTGAAGGGATATATCAACACCACTACTATGCATTTCTTCCCCAGAGTTACCTTCTCCATAATGTACTGTCTGAGTGGCCCCACCTACCGCTGTGTCCTGAAACCTTAAGTTTCTCTTATTTGCTGAGTCAATATTCCTCCTCTCTTGCCGTCTCTTTCCCTCCAGACTGGCGTGTATCCCTCTGGACAGCAAAGATGAAATCGTATCTCTTTAGTAGTCTTTGTTTACACAACTCTTAAGAATATTAGGTGCATTTTCCCTTCGTACGATCCTTATGTTTCAACACTGTACCATTCAACACAAACCCATTAACATTTGTATACATTACTTTCAGTCCCTCTATGCGGCGCTGTCTCTGTCCTCTTCCCTCAATTGGTGTCCCCGTTTCTTTAACTTCTGTGGTTTTGCTTTTTTCCCCCCCTCTCATTCCTTGGTCTATCACGTCTGATACATACCCCCACTGAACTCCCTCTTGTTTTTAAGTTATCTGGCTTAACTTAATCACGATTGGTCGTCCCATTAGGTCTTCATTATCAGGGATATTACGTCTGGCAATTCTACAGTCTCCAGTAATCTTTTAACGATCTTTTCTTCCGTATTTTCTCTTTTTATCTGGTGTATGATCTTTTATCTAGTCCAAAAATCATCAAAAATGTATGTCTGACCCACTTCCTAGTCTAGTGACCTCTTTCATCATAGCACCACCCACTCCAAGTCTCAGAACATCAGTATGTATTCGTCAACCCCTGCTTCCTCTGGCTCTCCATCTAATCCTTCCCCCTTTTTTGCCAACAGGCATTGATCCTGTCTGCTCTGCCTCTCTACCTGTGCTCGTCTCGCTGAGAGCTATATCCCTGGCATGTACCCAGCCATTTCTACTGTCAGCAGGTAAGCTGGAAATATTTTTGTCATGATCTCTTATTCTTTAGGAAGTTAGGAGGAACACAGATCGTGTTACGCGACTCATACAGCGCATTGTCCCATAATGACTCGCAAAAACCATCAATACTCTTATCAGTTTCCATGTACAGTGAAGTACAGGTGCGAGCCAAGCATACTGGTGTAGGTACACTTCTTCTCTGGGTGAATATGAAAACTGCACGTGATTACTTGTTTGTGATTACTGATTTGTATTGTACAGAGAGGCGACTAGTGGGTCCCCATGTAATGACCATTCTCTATCATCATGCAGCATCATACACTTCTCTCTCGTGCCTGCACTATGTTCCCCCTTCAGTCTGTTCCATTCCAGTTCTCTTACTTAGTGAAAGTATGTTTTTTCATCTTTATCAATAAGTTTCTTGCTTAATTTCATGTTCTCTCCACGGGTTGTTCTATCCCGACATCTTTCGAAGAATTAATCATTGTTTACGTAATGAGTCTGGTTTAAGGCCTTAAGAATTGTATTCAGGCCACCACTTAATCTTCTCTCTTCCACGGGGGATAACTTTAAGGCGTCTAGGTTTCTCTGTAACTCAGCTTTCTGCATTCTGGTGCCATCTTTGTCGCCTTTCTGCGGACCTTCTCTATTAGCTCCTTGTGCGTCTTCAGGTTCGGTGACCAAACCTGAGAAACATATTCTAGTTTCTGCATTATGCAGGACGCGCTATTTTCTTATCCATAAACATGAATGTAATTCTGATAATTGCCCAGCAGACAGCTGGTCTCCTTAACTATTCTCGTAATGCGGAACTATGGCGACGGGTTAGGGATGGTGTCGACTTTCAAGTCTCTCTCTCTCTCTCTCTCTCTCTCTCTCTCTCTCTCTCTCTCTCTCTCTCTCTCTCTCACACACACACGCATAGATTCCTGCAGTTTATTCATTCACATGGAGGCCTTCTCTCACTGCCTCATCCTCATTACAGTTACTCGTGGTTGAATTTCACGAACCGTGTATCAGACCAACTTTGGAGTCTGTCAAGATCCCCTTGTACGCTAATGCAATCCTCCTCGCATTACACTTTTCTCATGACCTTTTTTGTCATTTTCTGGCAAATCGTTTGCTAAGATTAAGCAGAGTATTAGTCCTAGATCAGAGCCCTGAGGCACTTCACTGGTGACCTTAATTCATTTCGAGAACGTTCTTCAGACACGCGTCCATTGCTCCCATCCACGAAGCAAACTTCTTAATCAAGTATTTACTGACAGTTCAGATACAAATAATCCATCCAACCTTCTCTCCTGTCAAAAACCGAGCTCACTCTCTCGTATTAATCTAAGTTACACTAGTTACACATGACCTACCTTCCTATGTAGCCTTATTGTCTCTCACTTAGGTAAATTCTACTCTGTAGCAAAGTCATCCATTGGCCGTCTGATGAACTCTTCCAGTACCTAACAGACCAGACTCGCCAGAGAGACTAGTCCATAGTTCAGCACCCCTTCCCGGTCTTCTTTCGTATGGAGAAGTATGACGTTTGCCCTTATACACTCCTGTGGCACTTTGCATTTTTTTCTTCCACGACCATTACTTCCAGTCTGACTTTGTCATCAACCAACATTCCTTACTCCTCTGCTCTTCTGGCGGAGCAGCTCCGTCCTCTTGCCTCATTTGGTGTTTCCAGTTTGTTGTCATCTGACGGTGTTATTTGTTTTTCTGCCTCTCGTTCCTCGGTCTAACACGACTGATGAATACCTCACTGAATTCCCCCTTGTTTAATAGTTCTTTCGCCTACTTAAGTACCTCCTTGCTAGATGACTCCCACTCAGCCATGAGTGTATCCGTAACCGGTCGTCCTCATACGCTGTCATCACCACCAATTGTTGACATTTTCTTCATGAGAGAAATTGTGTTCGTCATTTCTATAACCTCCACGACAGATTTAACAACCGTTCCTTCTCTCTTTCCCTTCCTTCTCCATCTGGTGTAGAACCTTCCTCCGCTCCCGAAATTATATGTGACTCACGTCTTTCAACCTCCTGTTTCACCAGTATTTTTTTGTTTTCTAATTTCATGCCGCTCACTTTGCAGCTAAATCCTTAGGTGTTGAATCGTCACTTTCTGTGTCTGTGACTTTATCTAAAGTCTCCCTTACAGGTGAGAAGCAATGATCCTTTATGTTCTGCAATTTTCTAAACTCTTCAGCAACTAAACTGTAAACTTCCTTCATCATTCCCTCTCTAACAGAGCATAGCATTCTGTCTACAGCTTCACTTAATTTTCTCTATACCATTGTTTGAGCATCCGCAGTTCTCGTTCTACTACATCAGTCTCCACGCGTCGCTTTTGTTGGTCAGCCACGTAAACTGTCCCTGACCCTCTTGCCTGCCAAGTAGTTTCAGTAGATTTTGTATTGTGTTATGGACAAGATCTCTTGGTTATGTACCATCTGAATCCATCATCTGGTCAGAGTCTGTGATCAAACCCATTGAGAATGTGTTTCAAGTCCCTAAGTTCCTCTCTCATCTCTGAACACCTTCCATGGTCTTTAATTTATCACTCTCTTTGTTTTCTCCTCTGACTACATTAGCTTCTGATCCTGTTTCTTGGCGAGCTCAATTAATATTCCCAAACCTTTGTTCTCTGACGACACAATCTTTATCTTACTTCTTGTCTTCTTGTGGATCAAGTCGCAACTAACTGGTCTTGCTACTTTGCCTTGTTTGAATCCTCTTCTGATGTAAAATGAAAACGGAAAGGTATTATGCTCAGCCAGTACTAATGATCTTAATATTTTCCCGCAGTTTACCGGAGTAAGAGTAATATAAACTATTAACACATAAATAGTATCTATACAGAGAAGTTTTTGGCTTACATCAGCTGGCAGTACTACATTTTGGTTATAGATATAATTCATTCGCAATTATGTTACTTTAAAATAAGAATTAGACGTTCTTCTTTGCTCTCTTTAACTCAATTTCTCGCCTTTCGTAGTCTGGAAATATTTTCGATCAATATTAATGTTAAAGTTCCGGGTTACTGAAGTTGGTGACACCTGTGCACCAGGTCTGACCCCCTCGGGTCCTCCACTCCCGACTGCCTGCCTTCCTGATCGTAAATATGTGAACATTTAACCTGTATATTTGAAAGATGTATCAGGCATCTCCACGTTCTGCTTCCCTCCCTCCTTACTTGGGCTCAACAACCCCACCACCCAAAAAAAAAAAAGAAAAAATCTTGGAAATAAGTTTGGCATTCCAGGGAGCTCTGCTCTGCCTTGTTGCTGTTGTCGTTGTGTGTGTGTGTGTGTGTGTGTGTGTGTGTGTGTGTGTGTGTGTGTGTGTGTGTGTGGACGGCATTAGTAGTGTACAGGGAAGGAGTTCTACTCTCGTGGGATCCCCATTTCTTGAACTTTCTCTACTGTCATATAATATACAACCTTTTTAAATATCTGTATAACGTTCACATTTACAATGTCATGACACAGTCTCTTCCATCCATACAATTGCGCTAAAGTTGTAAAATTACTTCCTTACATCTCCTCTGACACGTTTCTTACTTACGTAAATGTTATGACCTGTGGATAATATTTCTGTATGTCGTTCGAAGACATATTCACAATTGACGTTATCAAACTGTTCTAAAACCTGACAGGATGTGAACTAGTCGCCCCTCACTCTTCTCTCTTTCATTGCAGACGAGTTCATGATCTTTTACCCAACTGGAACTCACTTCTCTTAATGCTGGTGTCATGTTTGTTTACTCTTATCTAGACTTTCTCCTACGGTTCTTTCTGTTTCTCTAAGTGAGGTGACCAAAGCCGGGGAGCATATTCTAGTTTTGGCCCAATGTACGATGTGAATATTCTGCTGAATATCCCATATACATCGACCTGAGTGCGGTGCTAACATAGGCCAGCAGACTCTTTGTCTCCTCAGCTACTACCTTAAGGTGGAACACTGGCGACAAGCTGGGCACCGTGCCATACACACCAAGCAGAACACCAGGCCACCAGACTCTCCAACCATACGTGCCAATCATACTGCCTCAACGCCAGCCATACTACCACAGCATATAGTGCTCGAAGGTCGTACCGTCGTGGTTCAAGAGTCGTGCCGTAGTACCGTCGTGCTCAGGGGGTCGTACCGACGTGGTCGTTGGTGGTAGCGTGGTGGTGAGGCAAGACCGTGCCAACGCTGGTGTGGTGGCAGTGAGCCAACACTCTGACCTCAGACATGTGTGATGTAAGACAACGAGATGGTTCATTGCATCATGGTCGACTGTCCGTCTGCACTGTAGTGAACCACAGACCTCTAGTGAAGCAGCTTCCACCACCTGGTTCTAAATGGTTCACCCAGCCGGGAGGTGATCCCGCGGGTCCCCAGCTGGGAGGTGAACCAGTGGGTCCCCAGCTGGGAGGCGAAACAGAGGGTCACCAACCGGGAGGTGATCCAGCGGGTCCCCAGCTGGGAGGCGAACCAGCGGGTCCCCAGCTGGGAGGCCATCCAGTGGGTCCCCAGCTGGGAGGCGAACCAGCGGGTCCCCAGCTGGGAGGCCATCCAGTGGGTCCCCAGCTGGGAGGCGAACCAGCGGGTCCTCGGCTGGGAGATGAACCAGCGGGTCCCTAGCTGGGAGATGAACCAGCGGGTCCTCGGCTGGGAGATGAACCAGCGGGTCCCTAGCTGGGAGGCCATCCAGCGGGTCCCTAGCTGGGAGGTGAACCAGCGGGTCCCCAGCTGGGAGATGAACCAGCGGGTCCCTGGCTGGGAGGCGAACCATTAAGGCTGTGACCAGAGCGTCCCCGGACGTGAGGTGAACCATTCAGGAGGTGACAAGAACAAACGCTTCACTAGACGTCTGTGGTTCGCTGTACTGGAGGCGTTGTGTAGGGAAACTAACCAATGCTAATTTCCCAAGTCAGTCGACCATGATGCAATGAACCATCTCGCTGTCTTGCATCACACATGTCTGAGGTCAGAGTGTTGGCTCACTGCCACCACACCAGCGTTGGCACGGGCCGGCCTCACCACCACGCTACCACCAACGACCACGTCGGCACGACACATGAGCACGACGGTCCTACGGCACGACCCTTGACCACGTCGGTACGACACATGAGCACGACGGCACGATCTTTGAACACTGCGACACGACGGTACGACCCTTGAGCACGACGGAAGGATTCTTGAGCACGACGGTACGATAGATAAGCAGGGCGGTAAGACCATTGATTACGACGGTACGACCCTCGAACACGACGGTACGACCTTTGAGCACGAAGGAACGACCCGTGAGCACGACGATGCAATACTTGGGAATGATATCAAACTGTGGTCGCATGGCTGGTGTGTATGATTGCAGTATGATTAGCATGTATGGTAGTATGTATGGAGAGTATGGTAACATGGTGCTGTACTCAGCGTGCATGGAAGTATGCTGGACGCGTATGGTTATATGCTTGTCGTGCATGGCAGTATGTTTAGTGTGCATGGCAGTGTGACTAGTGTGTGTGGTAGTATGGTATGGTAGTATGCTTGGCTTGTATGGAAGTATGCTTGGAGCGTATGGCAATATGCTTGGCGTGGATGGCTCATACAGCCATGGCGTGTATGGTAATGTGTTTGGCGTGTACGGAAGTATGTCTGAGGAGTATGCTAGTATGCCTGGCGTGGATGGCAATATGCTTGGCGTGTATTACTGGAAAACACGATCAGAAAGCAAACAGATGACTTCTTGGAAAGGCGATACTTTCTAAGTAAGAGAAAATATAAATTCATGGAGATGAGATCAAGTTCGGTGAACCTCTTAGAGTTCAGTGTGAGATGGACTCCAGTATGGATTTGACTCTGTGTCACTTACTGGCTATTAAAGAAGCTGAAATAAGGAGGAGACTCCTTCGATGGACGGAAGAATTCCTCAGAAGAAGGGAACACGGGACGTATGTATGAAGGGCCGCCTCGAAATAGGCTGGAATCACCAGTGGCTAGAAGGATTGGACTCTTGCATGCAAGCTTAATTTGGAAATTATATGGAAAAGAAAAAAACGAAATGACAAACATGACTCCTGGTTATGGTACTCATTTCTAAAACATCGTCAGGATAATGAGGGAGTTGCTTTTCTACGTATCATTATTATGTATTCAGTTTTTTTGCCTCCTAACTGAAGTGTCAAGTGCCAGGATGATGTCGTGTAATGTTTGAAGGGACGTGTCCTGACGTCCTAGGCTTGCGAGAAGTCCTCATCTGCGTCCTGGTCTTACGGACGAAAGGTCCTCATCTGCACCCTGGCCTGATGGACGAAAAATCCTCATCTGCGTTCGGGTCTTTCGGACGAAATGTCCACGTCTGGACCCCGGCCTGACGGACGAAAAATCCTCATCTGCGTTCGGGTCTTACGGACGAAATGTCCACGTCTGGACCCCGGCAAGAAAGAGCTACCGGCAAACAAGGTCTTACCTTTGTCGTGCCCAGGAGCAGGACCTGCTGGGGCAGAGACACAAGAGGTTTGGGCCCTTATGTTCAGTTCCCTCAACAAGACGCTAAGATGACCGGGCCTTTGACCTTGCCCTTAGAATTCAGGTCAAGTGACCATGCCGTCATATCCAAGGGTCGTAACGTCGTGCTGTCAGGGTCGTATAGTCGTGCCGTAAGGGTCGTACCGTCGTGCTGTGAGGGTCGTACTGTCGTGCTGTGAGGGTCGTACTGTCGTGCTGTAAGGGTCGTACCGTCGTGCTGTAAGGGTCGTACCGTCGTGCTGTGAGGGTCGTACCGTCATGCTGTAAGGGTCGTACCGTCGTGATGTAAGGGTAGTACCGTCGTGCTGTGAGGGTCGTACCGTCATGCTGTAAGGGTCGTACCGTCGTGCTGTAAGGGTCGTACCGTCGTGATGTAAGGGTCGTACCGTCATGCTGTAAGGGTCGTACCGTCGTGATGTAAGGGTCGTACCGTCGTGCTGTGAGGGTCGTACTGTCGTGCTGTAAGGGTCGTACCGTCGTGCTGTAAGGGTCGTACCGTCGTGCTGTGAGGGTCGTACCGTCATGCTGTAAGGGTCGTACCGTCGTGATGTAAGGGTAGTACCGTCGTGCTGTGAGGGTCGTACCGTCATGCTGTAAGGGTCGTACCGTCGTGCTGTAAGGGTCGTACCGTCGTGATGTAAGGGTCGTACCGTCATGCTGTAAGGGTCGTACCGTCGTGATGTAAGGGTCGTACCGTCGTGCTGTAAGGGTCGTACCGTCGTGCTGTAAGGGTCGTACCGTCGTGCTGTAAGGGTCGTAACTCACCAGAGGGGATGAATCATGGGTCGCCATCTCTCGTGGGCAAACGGCGTCTAAAAAAGACTTGTTGTCAGGATTTCACTTAGACAATAACAGAAGCAGTTGGAGTGTGGCCAAGATGGCCCACGTCTGACGTAACATGCAAGGGGGGGGAGGGGAAGGTTCCCCCCCCATCAAGGGAGGAGGCTGATTTCCCCCCCCCCTCACACACACACACACACACACACACACACACACACACACACACACAAACTCAGCTCTGAGACGCACCGTCCTCACAGCGAGTTACGAGAGTTACGACCCAAGGGCTACATAAGGAAGGTGCCTTACGACTCAACGAGAAGACGTAAGGATGAGAGAGAGAGAGAGAGAGAGAGAGAGAGAGAGAGAGAGAGAGAGAGAGAGAGAGAGAGAGAGAGAGAGAGAGAGAGCCAGGTGACGTACGTCCACAAGACGAACGTCATGAACACGACGCCACTATAGCCTTGCTCAAGGATCGTACCATCTTGCTCAAGGATCGTACCATCTTGCTCAAGGATCGTACCGTCTTGCTCAAGGATCGTACCGTCTTGCTCAAGGAACGCACCGTCTTGCTCAAGGATCGTACCGTCTTGCTCAAGGAACGTACCGTCTTGCTAAAGGATCGTACCGTCTTGCTCAAGGATCGCACCGTCTTGCTCAAGGATCGCACCGTCTTGCTAAAAGATCGTACCGTCTTGCTCAAGGAACGTACCGTCTTGCTCAAGGAACGCACCGTCTTGCTCAAGGATCGTACCGTCTTGCTCAAGGATCGTACCCTCTTGCTCAAGGAACGTACCGTCTTGCTCAAGGAACGCACCGTCTTGCTCAAGGATCGTACCGTCTTGCTCAAGGATCGTACCGTCTTGCTCAAGGAACGTACCGTCTTGCTCAAGGAACGCACCGTCTTGCTCAAGGATCGTACCGTCTTGCTCAAGGAACGCACCGTTTTGCTCAAGGAACGCACCGTCTTGCTCAAGGATCGTACCGTCTTGCTCAAGGATCGCACCGTTTTGCTCAAGGATCGTACCGTCTTGCTCAAGGAACGCACCGTTTTGCTCAAGGATCGTACCGTCTTGCTCAAGGAACGCACCGTCTTGCTCAAGGATCGCACCGTCTTGCTCAAGGATCGTACCGTCTTGCTCAAGGATCGTACCGTCTTGCTCAAGGAACGCACCGTCTTGCTCAAGGATCGTACCCTCTTGCTCAAGGAACGTACCGTCTTGCTCAAGGAACGCACCGTCTTGCTCAAGGATCGTACCGTCTTGCTCAAGGATCGTACCCTCTTGCTCAAGGAACGTACCGTCTTGCTCAAGGAACGCACCGTCTTGCTCAAGGATCGTACCGTCTTGCTCAAGGAACGCACCGTCTTGCTCAAGGATCGTACCGTCTTGCTCAAGGATCGTACCGTCTTGCTCAAGGAACGTACCGTCTTGCTCAAGGAACGCACCGTCTTGCTCAAGGATCGTACCGTCTTGCTCAAGGAACGCACCGTTTTGCTCAAGGAACGCACCGTCTTGCTCAAGGATCGTACCGTCTTGCTCAAGGATCGTACCGTCTTGCTCAAGGAACGCACCGTTTTGCTCAAGGATCGTACCGTCTTGCTCAAGGATCGTACCATCTTGCTCAAGGAACGTACCGTCTTGCTCAAGGAACGTACCGTCTTGCTCAAGGAACGCACCGTCTTGCTCAAGGATCGTACCGTCTTGCTCAAGGATCGTACCGTCTTGCTCAAGGATCGTACCGTCTTGCTCAAGGAACGTACCGTCTTGCTCAAGGAACGCACCGTCTTGCTCAAGGATCGTACCGTCTTGCTCAAGGATCGTACCGTCTTGCTCAAGGAACGTACCGTCTTGCTCAAGGATCGTACCGTCTTGCTCAAGGATCGTACCGTCTTGCTCAAGGAACGTACCGTCTTGCTCAAGGAACGCACCGTCTTGCTCAAGGATCGTACCGTCTTGCTCAAGGAACGCACCGTCTTGCTCAAGGATCGTACCATCTTGCTCAAGGATCGTACCGTCTTATTCAAGAATCGTACCGTCTTGCTCAAGGATCGTACCGTCTTGCTAAAGGATCGTACCGTCTTGCTCAAGGATCGTACCATCTTGCTTAAGGATCGTACCGTCTTGCTCAAGGATCGTAATGTCTTGCTCAATGATCGTACCATCTTACTCAAGGATCGTACCGTCTTGCTCAAGGATCGTACCGTCTTGCTCAAGGATCGTATCGTCTTGCTCAAGGATCGTACTATCTTACTCAAGGATCGTACCGTCTTGCTCAAGGATCGTACCGTCTTGCTCAAGGATCGTACCGTCTTGCTCAAGGATCGTACCATCTTGCTCAAGATCGTACCGTCTTGCTCAAGGATCGTACCGTCTTGCTCAATGATCGTACCATCTTGCTCAAGGATCGTACCGTCTTGCTCAAGGATCGTACCGTCTTACTCAAAGATCGTACCGTCTTGCTCAAGGATCGTACCGTCTTGCTCAAGGATCGTACCGTCTTACTCAAGGATCGTACCATCTTGTTCAAGGATCGTACCATCTTGCTCAAGGATCGTACCATCTTGCTCAAGGATCGTACCGTCTTGCTCAAGGATCGTACCGTCTTGCTCAAGGATCGTACCATCTTGCTCGAGGATCGTACCATCTTGCTCAAGGATCGTGCCATCTTGCTCAAGGATCGTACCGTCTTGCTCAAGGATCGTACCATCTTGCTCAAGGATCGTACCATCTTGCTCAAGGATCGTACCATCTTGCTCAAGGATCGTACCATCTTACTCAAGGATGGTACCATCTTGCTCAAGGAGATCGTACCGTCTTGCTCAAGGATTGTACCATCTTGCTCAAGGATCGTACCATCTTGCTCAAGGATCCTACCATCTTGCTCAAGGATCGTACCATCTTGCTCAAGGATCGTACCGTCTTGCTCAAGGATCGTACCATCTTGCTCAAGGATCGTACCATCTTGTTCAAGGATCGTACCATCTTGCTCAAGGATCGTACCGTCTTTCTCAAGGATCGTACCATCTTGCTCAAGGATCGTACCGTCTTGCTCTAGGATCGTACCATCTTGCTCAAGGATTGCACCATCTTGCTCAAGGAGATCGTACCGTCTTGCTCAAGGATCGTACCATCTTGCTCAAGGATCGTACCATCTTGCTCAAGGATTGCACCATCTTGCTCAAGGAGATCGTACCGTCTTTCTCAAGGATCGTACCATCTTGCTCAAGGATCGTACCATCTTGCTCTAGGATCGTACCATCTTGCTCAAGGATCGTACCGTCTTGCTCAAGGATCGTACCGTCTTGCTCAAGGATCGTACCATCTTGCTCGAGGATCGTACCATCTTGCTCAAGGATCGTACCATCTTACTCAAGGATCGTACCATCTTGCTCAAGGATCGTACCATCTTGCTCAAGGATCGTACCATCTTGCTCAAGGATCGTACCGTCTTGCTCAAGGATGGTACCATCTTGCTCAAGGATCGTACCGTCCTGCTCAAGGATCGTACCATCTTGCTCAAGGATCGTACCTTCTTGCTCAAGGATCGTACCATCTTGCTCAAGGATCGTACCATCTTGCTCAAGGATCGTACCGTCTTTCTCAAGGATTTTACCATCTTGCTCAAGGATCGTACCGTCTTGCTCTAGGATCGTGCCATCTTGCTCAAGGATCGTACCGTCTTGCTCATGGATCGTACCATCTTGCTCAAGGATCGTACCATCTTGCTCAAGGATCGTACCATCTTGCTCAAGGATCGTACCGTCTTGCTCATGGATCGTACCATCTTGCTCAAGGATCTTACCGTCTTGCTCAAGGATCGTACCATCTTGCTCAAGGATCTTACCGTCTTGCTCAAGGATCGTACCATCTTGCTTAAGGATCGTACCATCTTGCTCAAGGATCGTACCATCTTGCTCAAGGATCGTATCATCTTGTGTCCACCAATCACCATAACTACATCATGGATAATGATGATGATGATGATGATGATGATGATGAATGTTTAAGTTTGAGTCGGTGCGTGGATTGGTGGCCGCTCGGGAGCTCTCATTGGCCGCGCGGAGAGTGCTGCTGGCTCGTGATTGGCTGACATGTCGCTCAGCGCTTGCATTCTCCAGTGACGTAATGTGTCAACAATGCTGGAATTCACGAGCGGAAATGAAATGCGTCTTGCGTCAGCGTCCGGGCAAGTGTTTTAGTCTATTAGTAAATATGTGTCCTACACACACACACACGCACACACACACACACACACACACACACACACACACATAGAGCGGTTAGCTTTACTGACCATTATGCACGGACGGGCCGCCTGGGATTGAACCTGCAGAAGTTCGAATTCTGGTGGCGGCAGCCGGCCCACAGTCCACCGTGCTGTTCATCCATCTGCAGGGGCTGGTTGATAAAAGGAATACCTGGAATTAGTCTAATGTGTCAGTGTGTGTGTGTGTGTGTGTGTGTGTGTGTGTGTGTGTGTGTGTGTGTGTGTGTGTATAATTCAGGATTTGAGCAATTACGCATTATCAATTAAACTTACAATTACAAACACTTCGTTTCTTTAAATTATAATCATGATTACAAATACATTTGGGAATAACAATTACATTACAATTACCACAAAAGCAAATCATGTATAATTACAATCACAATTACAGTTTCCTAAATTTGGAAAAAGTAATGTTGGTAAAAAAAATTGTTCCGCTCTCGCTACCTGCGTTACGTTAGAAGTAACGGAGACTCACCTCTGTGTTACGTGGCTACCAGCACCACTTGCCTCCCCTCTCACAATTACATTTCAATTACAATTACTTGATCACAATTAATTACAATTACGATTAATTACTTCAATTTCATATTTTGTTACAATACAATTACAATATTTCTGTAATGATTACATTAATTACAATTACAATATTGTGTAATAATCACATTCAGTACAATTACAATTACAGTATTTTCTAATAATTACATTCATTACAATTACAATTAGGTTATTCATGTAATAATCACAATAATCATAATCACAGTACTTCTGTAACTGATTACATTTCAATCGTTACAATTACTCCAACCTAAGTGTGATTACCCATTTGTAGCGTAGGGATGGGGGTGGGGGGGTGGAGTGGGGGGTCTCACGCTCTGGTGCCCCCCCCAGACACACACACACACACACACACACACACACACACACACACTATCATCTTGGTCCTTCAGTTAACGTGTGTCGTCTCCAGTGGTCAAGTCTTGGGTCCCGCCCTTCCATTCCTCGACCAATCTTGTGCCAGAAAAGTCATTCTTCACATCGTTGTCAACAAGTTACTTTGATTCATTCCATGATATGTCCTCTGGTGTGTGTGTGTGTGTGTGTTTATCTGTCTTGTGTGTATGTGTGTGTGTGTCTGTGTACATACACAGGAGTAAAGACACGGTACATATTTACAAGGTTAAGTGACGAGGCAACACGTGTATGAAACTCTCTGCCCGTAACACACACACACACACACACACACACACGCACACACACACTATCTACTCTACGTCTTGCTCAATAGATAAACTTAGCTGTTGACGCAACAGGTCATTTCCGGTTGGTGGCCCAGAGTGAGTCAGGTGTCGTAACTCCAGTCCGGCTTTCCAGTAACTGGACGGTCATCCTGGAACTACTATCATCAACCAGGTACCTGGAAGGACTGAGGCTTACGTCCTTGGCTCTCGTACATGTGTACAATACCTGGAACATACCAGAGGCGTTGTGGTGTAGTGGGCATTACCTAGAACATACCAGGTAGTCAAGACAACATTGGCATTGCCAACACTGCCACCATCGCCACCAGAGGGAGCACTTGCCTCAGCCAGCTCCGCCACGGACACCCTGGGATGTCAGCACCACCACGGACGCTACCAGTAAGCTGGCAGCCCCCGCTGTGGTCACTCAGGTGTTGTCCTTACAGACGCTGACGTAACAGCTACGTACATCACCGAGGCAACGGACGAACTCAGACACCACTCAGCACCAGGACCTAATGGAGCCCCGGTTATATTTCTTAATAGGACAGAGATGGCAACAGGTAATGTGACTGAGGCGAAGGCATAGATCAGTGTCGTATAGCAGAATTACGCCAACTGAGGCTTATGTGACACCAGTTCCCTCAAACAACAGACCAGTGATTATAATATGGAAGAGAATGATAGAAGAACACATTCTGGAACATCTAACTGGCATCAGGTCCTTAAACGAAGGTCAGCAGGGGTTTGTATCAGGCAGAAGTACACAGACACAACTGCCAGTTCACTACAGGCATTTATGTGAAAGTTATCTGCAAGAGAAGAGAAATGGACAAAGTGCTGCTAGACTTTACTAAAAGAAAGCATTTGACAAACTTAATAGAGTATTACTAGAGAAAGTAGCGCGATAGATTATTTGTAGAAAACTTAGAAGATGATATGAAGAGTCCCGAACTGATACAACATGTAGAATGGTGGGAAGTGAAGCTATATCTGATGAAGAAGACATTGTACCCAGTGCACTGCAGACGGGGATGTAAGGGAGGGTGTGGTCGGTCAGGTGTTCCGCTGATGACACGAGAGTCAGGAAAGCAGCAAGTTTAGAGGAAGACCAAGAGATGTTGTCTACACATGGACAGAAGACAACCTGAGGAAATTTGAGGAAGACCAGGAGATGTTGTCTACAGATGGACAGAAGACAACCTGAGGGAATCTGAGGAAGAGAAATTTCAGCCAGTAAGTCATAGTGAGGTTAACGCTATATGTGCCGCTTCCTACATGGCCTCACACGGAGAACGACGTAGAAAGTGAGGAGAATGTCAGCGACGTAGAAATTATTTGAGATGAGACAGTTGAATAATTCGGTCAGATGGTACCGTCAGAATCAAATAGTGAGCGGCATGATACTAAGAACCTTCATAATGAGAGATGGAGATCTAATGATGAAAATGTTGAATGTATACATATGAAGAAAAGATGAAATAAAGTTCTTAGAATGTCACCACCGGTTAGAACAAGAAATAATGGATTGTAATCAGGAAAAAATAGATTCAGGTCGGATGTGGGTAAATTTTGGTTCAGGAATAGGGTAGTAGATTTAAGGAAGAAGTTGCTGAGTATGGTAGTGGAAGCTACGTGGGTCTTTAAGTGGCTTTAAACGAAGGTTGGATGATGTGTTTATGGGTTCAGGTGGTTGATTGTCAGGCGGACAGACTCACGACCTGCCTAGCACGGGCCTAGCAGAGTCCTCACCATGTTCTTATGTACTGTGTAGTCACAAGTCAGATGGATGTAAACAAGTTAGAGGGGAATTTATAAACACGTCACAAACAAAGTAATTGGTCTGGAACGCATGAACTATCACGAGGGGTTGAAAGAACTGGAACTTTACTGCCTGGAACCAAGATGGGAAAGACACATGATGATATATACATGGCCAAGAATAACAGAAGGGACGAACATGGTGGAGGAACTGCATCTGTCAGCAACACATTATGTTATCTTGATCACCGTTCTTCTCCATTCATTGTTATCTCAACGACCAACACCATGGCACAACCATGAGCCGTATCCACGTTAAAGGAGATTCACTTATTCATCACAAGCTACTGGGTATCCAGGATATTTTTATCCTCTTATCGATTATTACCGAGCTTCGCCGAACCATTGAGTGATGCTCGCGGAACGCTTGTGTTCCTGGGAACCGCGGTTGATAAACATTGGCTATGAAGGATAGTGTTTACGACCTGAAGGCACATCTCAGCGAGGCAAGTACATGATTACCAAGACTGGAATGATAACCAAGAATAAACAAAATATATATAACACACAAAGATATATACGAGAGTCTGAGGGGAAAAAAAGATAAGATTATTGTTTGATATAAAGATATAACAAACATACATGAGTCAACATCAGACACACTTAAAAGAAAACTTGGTATATGGTTTAGGTCAGTCCCAGATGAACCTGGGATTAACAGGCGGTGTGTGGCAGTGGAGAGAAACAGTTTAATTCAGCGAGTTCGACATGCAGTGAGCACTACGCGCTACACCTGTCATTCTGGCAAAATCTCGTCGTAGGGACTTGTAGACACACGGGTCTCTCAACACCACTACGGACATCACCCAGGGCTGCCACCACCACTACGGACACCACCCAGGGCTGCCACCACTACCACGGACACCACCCAGGGCTGCCACCACTACCACGGACACCACCCAGGGTTGCCACCACCACTACGGACACCACCCAGGGTTGCCACAACTACGGACACCACCCAGGGTTGCCACCACCACAACGGACACCACCCAGGGCTGCCACCACCACTACGGACATCACCCAGGGCTGCCACCACCACTACGGACACCACCCAGGGTTGCCACCACCACTACGGACACCACCCAGGGTTGCCACCACTACGGACACCACCCAGGGTTGCCACCACCACAACGGACACCACCCAGGGTTGCCACCACCACTAACGGACACCACCCAGGGCTGCCACCACTACCACGGACACCACCCAGGGTTGCCACCACCACTACGGACACCACCCAGGGTTGCCACCACCACCACTACGGACACCACCCAGGGTTGCCACCACCACCACTACGGACATCACCCAGGGTTGCCACCACTACCACGGACACCACCCAGGGCTGCCACCACCACTACGGACATCACCCAGGGCTGCCACCACTACCACGGACACCACCCAGGGCTGCCACCACCACTACGGACACCACCCAGGGTTGCCACCACTACCACGGACACCACCCAGGGCTGCCACCACCACTACGGACATCACCCAGGGTTGCCACCACTACCACGGACACCACCCAGGGTTGCCACCACCACTACGGACACCACCCAGGGTTGCCACAACTACGGACACCACCCAGGGCTGCCACCACTACTACGGACACCACCCAGGGTTGCCACCACTACCACGGACATCACCCAGGGTTGTCATCACCACAACGGGCACGACCCAGGGTTGCCACCACCACTACGGACACCACCCAGGGTTGCCACCACTACGGACACCACCCAGGGTTGCCACCACTACTACGGACACCACCCAGGGTTGCCACCACTACCACGGACATCACCCAGGGTTGTCATCACCACAACGGGCACGACCCAGGGTTGCCACCACCACTACGGACACCATCCAGGGTTGCCACCACCACTGCGGACACCACCCAGGGTTGCTGCCACCACTACGGACACCACCCAGGGTTGCCACCACCACTACGGACACCACCCAGGGTTGCCATGATCACTAAGGACACAACAAAGGGTTGCCACCACCATTACAGACACCACCTAGGGTTGCCAACACCACTACGGACACTACCCAGGGTTGCCACCACCACTACGGACATCACCCAGGGTTGCCACCACCACTACGGACACCACCCAGGGTTGCCACCACTACGGACACCACCCAGGGTTGCTACCACCACTGCGGACACCAAGGACATAACAAAGGGTTGCCACCACCATTACAGACACCACCTAGGGTTGCCACCACCATTACAGACACCACCTAGGGTTGCCAACACCACTACGGACACCACCATGAGTTACATACACCATCAAGGACACCTAGGACCACCAACACCATCAAGGACACAACACAGCATCATCACGGACACTACCCAGGTCTGTCACACCATCATGAACACTATATAGGGCTGTCAGCACCAGCACGGGCACTAAACAGGGCTGTCACCACCATCAAAGGCTCTATACAGGGCTGTCAGCACCAGCACGTACACGACAGTGGGCTGTCAGCACCAGCACGTACACGACAGTGGGCTGTCAGCACCAGCACGTACACGACAGTGGGCTGTCAGCACCATCATGAACATCATACAGGGCTGTCAGCACTAGCACGAACACTTCACTGGGCTGTCAGCACCAGCACGGACACTACACTGGTCTGTCAGCACCTTTGATAACACTACACAGGGCGCCGTCAGCACCATCAAGGACACTACATTAAGCTGTCAGCAAAATCAAGAACACTACTCAGGGTTGCCAGCACCATCAAGGACATTACACAGGGCTGTCAGCACCATCAAGGACACCTCATAGGGCTGTCATCATCATCAAGGACACTATATAAGGCTGTCAGCACCATCAAGGACACTGCACGGAGCTGTCAGCACCATCAAGGACACTACAAAGGGTTGTCAGCACCATCAGTAACACTACACAGGGCTGTCAGCGCCATCAAGAATACTACATAGAGCTGTCATCACCTTCATGGACACTACATAGGGCTGTCAGCACCATGAAGGTCACTACATCAGGGCTGTCAGCACCATGAAGGTCACTACATCAGGGTGTCAGCACCATCAAAGATACTGCATAGGGCTGTCAGCACCATCACTAGTACTACACAGGGCTGTCAGCACCATCAATACCACTACATTGGGCTGTCAGCACCATCAAGGACACTACACAAAGCTGTCAGCACCATCAAGGACACTACATAGGGCTGTCGGCACCATCAAGAACACTACACAAAGCTGTCAGCACCATCAAGGACACTACATAGGGCTGTCAGCACCATCAAGGACACTACATAGGGCTGTCAGCACCATCAAGGACACTACACAAAGCTGTCAGCACCATCAAGGACACTACATAGGGCTGTCGGCACCATCAAGGACACTACATAGGGCTGTCAGCACCATCAAGGACACTACACAAAGCTGTCAGCACCATCAAGGACACTACATAGGGCTGTCGGCACCATCAATACCACTACATTGGGCTGTCAGCACCATCAAGGACACTACACAAAGCTGTCAGCACCATCAAGGACACTACACAAAGCTGTCAGCACCATCAAGGACACTACATAGGGCTGTCGGCACCATCAAGGACACTACCCGGAGCTGTCAGAACCAAAAGGACTGACGTGCTGACATCCCCAGTAATGCCAGTACTACCAATTGCATGAGAACACAACACTATGGATACAGTAAACTGGCTCTGTGGTGTCCTAGCACTGTGGTGTCCTGTCACTGTGGTGTCCTGTCACTGTGGTGTCCTAACACTGTGGTGTCCTGTCACTGTGGTGTCCTAACACTGTGGTGTCCTGTCACTGTGGTGTCCTAACACTGTGGTGTCCTGTCACTGTGGTGTCCTAACACTGTGGTGTCCTAACACTGTGGTGTCCTGTCACTGTGGTGTCCTAACACTGTGGTGTCCTGTCACTGTGGTGTCCTAACACTGTGGTGTCATATCACTGTGGTGTCCTAACACTGTGGTGTCCTGTCACTGTGGTGTCCTAACACTGTGGTGTCCTGTCACTGTGGTGTCCTAACACTGTGGTGTCCTGTCACTGTGGTGTCCTAACACTGTGGTGTCCTGTCACTGTGGTGTCCTAACACTGTGGTGTCCTGTCACTGTGGTGTCCTAACACTGTGGTGTCCTGTCACTGTGGTGTCCTAACACTGTGGTGTCCTAACACTGTGGTGTCCTGTCACTGTGGTGTCCTAACACTGTGGTGTCCTGTCACTGTGGTGTCCTAACACTGTGGTGTCCTGTCACTGTGGTGTCCTAACACTGTGGTGTCCTGTCACTGTGGTGTCCTAACACTGTGGTGTCCTGTCACTGTGGTGTCCTGTCACTGTGGTGTCCTAGCACTGTGGTGTCCTGTCACTGTGGTGTCCTGTCACTGTGGTGTCCTAACACTGTGGTGTCCTGTCACTGTGATGTCCGAACACTGTGGTGTCCTGTCACTGTGGTGTCCTAACACTGTGGTGTCCTGTCACTGTGGTGTCCTGTCACTGTGGTGTCCTGTCACTGTGGTGTCCTAACACTGTGGTGTCCTGTCACTGTGGTGTCCTAACACTGTGGTGTCCTGTCACTGTGGTGTCCTGTCACTGTGGTGTCTTAACACTGTGGTGTCCTAACACTGTGGTGTCCTGTCACTGTGGTGTCCGAATACTGTTGTGTCCTGTCACTGTGGTGTCCTAACACTGTGGTGTCATGTCACTGTGGTGTCCTAACACTGTGGTGTCATATCACTGTGGTGTCCTAACACTGTGGTGTCCTTTCACTGTGGTGTCCTAACACTGTGGTGTCCTGTCACTGTGGTGTCCTAACACTGTGGTGTCATATCACTGTGGTGTCCTAACACTGTGGTGTCCTGTCATTGTGGTGTCCTAACACTGTGGTGTCATGTCACTGTAGTGTTCTAATACCGTGGTGTCCTGTTACTGTGGTGTCCTGTTACTGTGGTGTCCTAGCACTGTGGAGTCGTATCACTGCGGTGTCCTAATTCTGTGGTCTCCTATCACTGTGGTGTCCTGTAACTGTGGTGTCTCATCATCGTGGTGTCCTGTCATTGTGGTGTCCTATCACTGTCGTATCCTGTCACTGTGGTGTCCTATCACTGTCGTATCCTGTCACTGTGGTGTCCTATCACGGTGGTGTCCTACCATTGTAATGTTCTATAGCGAGGTTTCCTATCAGTGATGTATATGATCACTGTTATGTCTTATTGCTGTAGTGTCCTATTACTAAGGAGTTCAATTCCCTTTAGTGTCCTGTCCCAGAGGTGTCCCACCAATATGTCCTATTACTGTGGTGCCTTGTCAGTGAGATGTCCCATTAGCGATATGTCCCATGACTGTGGTCTCCAGTCCCAGAGATATCCCATCAACGATATGTCCTATCACTTTGGTGTCCTGTCACATCACTGTGGTATCGTACCTCTGAGGTGTCCTATCAGTGATACATCCCATCATTGTGGTGGTCTATCACTGTGGTGTCCTATCACCGAGGTGTCTTATCAGTGAATTGTCCTATCAATGTGGTGTCCTATCACTGTAGTGTCCTGTCACTGTGGTGTCCTATCACTGTGGTGTCCTAACACCGAGGTGTCTTATCAGTGAATTGTCCTATCAATGTGGTGTCCCATCACTGTAGTGTCCTGTCACTGTGGTGTCCTATCACTGTGGTGTCCTAACACCCAGGTGTCTTATCAGTGAATTGTCCTATCAATGTGGTGTCCTATCACTGTAGTGTCCTGTCACTGTGGTGTCCTATCACTGTGGTGTCCTAACACCCAGGTGTCTTATCAGTGAATTGTCCTATCAATGTGGTGTCCTATCACTGTAGTGTCCTGTCACTGTGGTGTACTGTCACTGTGGTGTCCTAACACCCAGGTGTCTTATCAGTGAATTGTCCTATCAATGTGGTGTCCTATCACTGTAGTGTCCTGTCACTGTGGTGTCCTATCACTGTGGTGTCCTGTCACTGTGGCGTCTTGCCACTGTGGTGTCCTATTACTTTAGTGTCCTGTCACTGTGGTTTCCTATCTCTGTGGTGTCTTGTCGCTGTGGTGTCCTATCTCTGTGGTGTCTTGTCACTGTGGTGTCTTGTCACTGTGGTGTCTTGTCACTGTGGTGTCCTATCACTGTGGTGTCCTGTCACTGTGGTGTCCTGTCACTGTGGCGTCTTGTCACTGTGGTGTCCTGTCACTGTGGTGTCCTATTACTTTAGAGTCCTGTCGCTGTGGTGTCCTATCTCTGTGGTGTCTTGTCACTGTGGTGTCCTATTACTTTAGTGTCCTGTCGCTGTGGTGTCCTATCTCTGTGGTGTCTTGTCACTGTGGTGTCCTACCAGCGGGTTCCACACACCTCGGCTGCTGTCACTGTCTTCAACTTTCCTGGAAGGGCTGTCATGAAGGCCGTCTTATACTGTGTAACCCAGTGAAGCTTTAAGTCTTATCACGTCCACATGTGAGGGGCTGCATATAATGATATACAACACGTGTGTGTGTGTGTGTGTGTGTGTGTGTGTGTGTGTGTGTGTGTGTGTGATTACTATTTATGTGTTACGGGGAGAAAGTTTTACACTTGTGTTGACCCGTCTCTTGACTTTGTATATACGCACCATCTCTACACACACACACACACACACACACACACACACACACACACACACATACACACACACACACACACACACACACACACACACACACACACACACCCTATGCCAGGTATCCTTCTTATCGACCAGCCCCTAGGGGAGGATAAACAGCTGGGTGGACTGTGGGTCGTTTGCCATCACCAGCATTCGAACTTATGTGGGTCTGATCCCAGTCGGCCCTTGCATGCGTGGCGGTCAGTAACGCTAACCACTACTCCACGGACATTCGTATATATATATATATATATATATATATATATATATATATATATATACTTTTTTATTATACTTCGTTGCTGTCTCCCGCGTTAGCGAGGTAGCGCAAGGAAACAGACGAAACAATGGCCCAACCCACCCACATACACATGTATATACATACACGCCCAAACACGCACATATACATACCTATACGTTTCAACGGATACATACATATACGTACACAGACATATACATATATGCACATGTACATATACATATTGCTACCTTCATCCATTTTTGTCGCCACTCCGCCACACATGAAATGGCACCCTCCTCTCCCCGAGCGCGCGCAAGGTAGCGCTAGGAAAAGACAACAAAGGCCACATTCGTTCGCACTCAGTCTCTAGCGGCCATGTGTAATGCACCGAAACTACAGCTCCCTTTCCACATCCAAGGCCCACAAAACTTTCCATGGTTTACCCCAGACGCTTCACATGCTCTGGTTCAATCCATCGACAGCATGTCGACCCCGGTATACCACATCGTTCCAATTCACTCTATTCCTTGCACGCCTTTCACCCTCCTGTATATTCAAGTCCCGATCGCTCAAAATCTTTTTCACTCCATCTTTCCACCTCCAATTTGGTCTCCCATTTCTCCTCGTTCCCTCCACCACTGACATATATATCCTCTCTATCAATCTTTCCTCACTCATTCTCTCCATGTGACCAAACCATTTCAATATCCCCTCTTATGCTCTCTCAACCACACTCTTTCTGTTACTACACATCTCTCTTACCCTTTCATTACTTACTCGATCAAACCACCTCACACCACATATTGTCCTCATACATTTCATTTCCAACACATCCAACCTCCTCCGCACAACCCCTCGCAACCATATAACATTGTTGGAACCACCATTCCTTCAAACATACCCATTTTTGCTCTCCGAACTAACGTCTTGCCTTCTACACATTCTTCAACGCTCCCAGAACCCTCGTCCCCTCCCCCACCCTGTGACTCACTTCCGCTTCCAATGTTCCATCCGCTGCTAAATCCACTCCCAGATAGCCAAAACACTCCACTTCCTCCAGTTTTTCTCCATCCAAACTTACCTCCCACTTGACTTGTCCCTCAACCCTACTGAACCTTGCTCTTATTCACATGTACTCTCAGCTTTCTTCTTTCACAAACTTTACCAAACTCAGTCACCAGCTTCTGCAGTTTCTCACCCTAATCAGCCACTCACGCTGTGTCATTAGCTAACAACTGATTCGCTTCCCAAGCCCTCCCATCCACAACAAAACTCTCCAAAACTCTTGCATTCATCTCCCTAACAAGCCCATCCATAAACAACTTAAGCAACAGTGGAGACATCATGCATATCTGCTGTAAACCGACATTCTCTGGGAACCAATCACTTTCCTCTATTCCTACTCATACACATGCCTTACATCCTCGATAAAAACTTTTCACTACTTCTAGCAGCTTACCTCCCACACCATATACTCATGATACCTTCCACAAAGCATCTCTGTCAACTCTATCATATGCCTTCTCCAGATCCATAAATGCTACATACAAATCCATTTGTTTTTCTAAGTATTTCTCACATACATTCTTTAAAGCAAACACCTGATCCACACATCCTCTGCCACCTCTGAAACCACACTGCTTTTCCCCAATCTGATGCTCTGTACACGCCTTTACCCTCTCAATCAATACCCTCCCATATGATTTCCCAAGAATATTCAACAAAAAACGTATACCTCCGTAATTTGAGGACTCACCTTTATCCCCTTTGCCTTTGTACAGTGGCACTATGCACGCATTCCGCCAATCCTCAGGCACTTCACCATGAACCATACATGCATTGAATATCCTCACCAACCAGTCAACAACACAGTCACCCCCTTTTTTAATAAATTCCACTGCAATACCATCCAAACCCGCCGCCTTACCGGCTTTCATCTTCCGCAAAGCTTTCGCTACCTTTTCTCTGTTTACCAAACCATTCTCCCTGACCCTCTCACTTTGCGCACCACCTCGACCAAAACACCCTATATCTGTCACTCTATCATCAGACACATTCAACAAACCTTCAAAATAATCACTCCATCTCCTCACTTCACCACTACTTGTTATTAATTCCCCATTAGCCCCCTTCACCGATGTTCCCATTTGTTATCTTGTCTTACGCACTTTATTTACCTCCCTCCAAAACATCTTTTCATTCTCCCTACAGTTTGATGATACTCTCTCACCCCAACTCTCATTTGACCTCTTTTTCACCTCTTGAACTTTTCTCTTGACCTCCTGCCTCTTTCTTTTATACATCTCCCATTCATTTGCACTATTTCCCTGCAAAATCGTCCAAATGCCACTCTCTTCTCTTTCACTAACAATCTTATTTCTTCATCCCACAACTCACTACCCGTTCTAAATCAACCCACCTCCCACGCTTCTCATGCCACAAGCATCTTTTGCGCAAGCCATCACTGCCTCCCTAAATACATCCCATTCCTCCCCCACTCCCCTTACGTCATTTGCTCTCATCTTTTTCTATTCTGCTCTCTCTCTCTCTCTCTCTCTCTCTCTCTCTCTCTCTCTCTCTCTCTCTCTCTCTCTCTCTCTCTCTCT
Source organism: Panulirus ornatus (assembly GCF_036320965.1). Taxonomy (NCBI): domain Eukaryota; kingdom Metazoa; phylum Arthropoda; class Malacostraca; order Decapoda; family Palinuridae; genus Panulirus; species Panulirus ornatus. The sequence continues at coordinate 20,441,011 of NC_092282.1, forward strand.
CTCTCTCTCCGTATATATATATATATATATATATATATATATATATATAAAGTATAAAAGAAAGAGACAGGAGGTCAAGAGAAAGGTGCAAGAGGTGAAAAAAAGGGCAAATGAGAGTTGGGGTGAGAGACTATCAGTAAATTTTAGGGAGAATAAAAAGATGTTCTGGAAGGAGGTAAATAGGGTGCGTAAGACAAGGGAGCAAATGGGAACTTCAGTGAAGGGCGCAAATGGGGAGGTGATAACAAGTAGCGGTGATGTGAGAAGGAGATGGAATGAGTATTTTGAAGGTTTGTTGAATGTGTCTGATGACAGAGTGGCAGATATAGGGTGTTTGGGTCGAGGTGGTGTGCAAAGTGAGAGGGTTAGGGAAAATGATTTGGTAAACAGAGAAGAGGTAGTAAAAGCTTTGCGGAAGATGAAAGCCGGCAAGGCAGCGGGTTTGGATGGTATTGCAGTGGAATTTATTAAAAAAGGGGGTGACTGTATTGTTGACTGGTTGGTAAGGTTATTTAATGTATGTATGACTCATGGTGAGGTGCCTGAGGATTGGCGGAATGCGTGCATAGTGCCATTGTACAAAGGCAAAGGGGATAAGAGTGAGTGCTCAAATTACAGAGGTATAAGTTTGTTGAGTATTCCTGGTAAATTATATGGGAGGGTATTGATCGAGAGGGTGAAGGCATGTACAGAGCATCAGATTGGGGAAGAGCAGTGCGGTTTCAGAAGTGGTAGAGGATGTGTGGATCAGGTGTTTGCTTTGAAGAATGTATGTGAGAAATACTTAGAAAAGCAAATGGATTTGTATGTAGCATTTATGGATCTGGAGAAGGCATATGATAGAGTTGATAGAGATGCTCTGTGGAAGGTATTAAGAATATATGGTGTGGGAGGCAAGTTGTTAGAAGCAGTGAAAAGTTTTTATCGAGGATGTAAGGCATGTGTACGTGTAGGAAGAGAGGAAAGTGATTGGTTCTCAGTGAATGTAGGTTTGCGGCAGGGGTGTGTGATGTCTCCATGGTTGTTTAATTTGTTTATGGATGGGGTTGTAAGGGAGGTAAATGCAAGAGTCCTGGAAAGAGGGGCAAGTATGAAGTCTGTTGGGGATGAGAGAGCTTGGGAAGTGAGTCAGTTGTTGTTCGCTGATGATACAGCGCTGGTGGCTGATTCATGTGAGAAACTGCAGAAGCTGGTGACTGAGTTTGGTAAAGTGTGTGGAAGAAGAAAGTTGAGAGTAAATGTGAATAAGAGCAAGGTTATTAGGTGCAGTAGGGGTGAGGGTCAAGTCAATTGGGAGGTGAGTTTGAGTGGAGAAAGGCTGGAGGAAGTGAAGTGTTTTAGATATCTGGGAGTGGATCTGTCAGCGGATGGAACCATGGAAGCGGAAGTGGATCATAGGGTGGGGGAGGGGGCGAAAATTTTGGGAGCCTTGAAAAATGTGTGGAAGTCGAGAACATTATCTCGGAAAGCGAAAATGGGTATGTTTGAGGGAATAGTGGTTCCAACAATGTTGTATGGTTGCGAGGCGTGGGCTATGGATAGAGATGTGCGCAGGAGGATGGATGTGCTGGAAATGAGATGTTTGAGGACAATGTGTGGTGTGAGGTGGTTTGATCGAGTAAGTAACGTAAGGGTAAGAGAGATGTGTGGAAATAAAAAGAGCGTGGTTGAGAGAGCAGAAGAGGGTGTTTTGAAATGGTTTGGGCACATGGAGAGAATGAGTGAGGAGAGATTGACCAAGAGGATATATGTGTCGGAGGTGGAGGGAACGAGGAGAAGAGGGAGACCAAATTGGAGGTGGAAAGATGGAGTGAAAAAGATTTTGTGTGATCGGGGCCTGAACATGCAGGAGGGTGAAAGGAGGGCAAGGAATAGAGTGAATTGGAGTCATGTGGTATACAGGGGTTGACGTGCTGTCAGTGGATTGAATCAAGGCATGTGAAGCGTCTGGGGTAAACCATGGAAAGCTGTGAGGTATGTATATTTGCGTGTGTGGACGTGTGTATGTACATGTGTATGGGGGGGGGGGGGGGTTGGGCCATTTCTTTCGTCTGTTTCCTTGCGCTACCTCGCAAACGCGGGAGACAGCGACAAAGTATAAAAAAAAAAAAAAAAAAAAAAAAAAAAAATATATATATATATATATATATATATATATATATATATATATATATCTTTTGCGCAATCCATCACTGATTCCCAATATATATATATATATATATATATATATATATATATATATATATATATATATATATATATATATATATATATATATAGATAGATAGATAGATAGATAGATAGATAGATATATTACAGGGACTTAGTTTTGTAACCTTATCTTCACATTGGTTGACGCAGATAAAGTGGGACGTTACGCCTCAGTGGCTGATGGTGAGATTCCTTGAATTCCAGCGTTGGTGTGTCGTCATGCGTGGCTTAGCATTACCTTGCCCCGTCCACTGTACTCTGCTGGTATGTGCAAGATGATGATCATGACACTGATCATGATGATGATGACGACAGTGATGATGATAGTGACGGTTCATGTTCGTCATTTTTCGACTTAGTGAAGCATTGTCAGTTGTAGGCGACTGATCACTATAGGAGAAATCCTCGTTTGGCGCCTTCCTCTGTTCCTTCTTCAGGAAGGTGACTATACAGAAGGGGAAGATTTCTACCCTCCAGCTCCCAGTCATCTTTGTGTCCTTTTACGTTAAGCAAAGGAACGGGGGAAAGTGTTCTTCCTTCCTTATCCTCAGTGACAATGACAAAAAATAATGATACTAATTTATCATTTCTCACCTGTTCGCCGTTTCCCATTTTAGCGAAGTAGCGTCAGGAACGGACGAGGAAATGGCCTCATTCGTTCACATCCATTCTTTATTCTGTCAGATGTACTTCACTGAAACCCCAGCCTCCTATCCACAGCAAGGCACTGCAGACCTTACCATGGTTTTCCCAGACTGCTTCATCTGACCTTGGTTCAGTCCAGTGACAGCACATCGAACCCTGTATGCCACAACAGTCCAGTTCACTCTGTCCCCTTACACACCTTATACCTTCCTGCATCTTTAAGGGCAAAACCTTTTTCACTCCATCCTTCCATGTCCAATTCGGTCTCACTCATCCTTGTCCCCCTCCACCTGTCAACCTCTCCTCACTCATCTCTCCCATGTATCCAAACCATTTTAGTTCATCCTCTTAAGTTCCCTCAACCAGTGGCTTCTTGCTACCACATCTTTGTCTTACCCTAACTTATTCTGACTCGGTCAAAGCTACTCTCACCACATATCCACCTCAAGCATTTCAACCCAAAACATTATTCTTCTTCCGTACTTCCACACCTGGGGTCAAAGCCTTGCCACCATAAAACGCCGTCGGGACCAGTGTATCATTACTCATAGCTAGCGTCCTCGCCGATCATGACCTGTCCTTCCAGACTCCCCTCCGTGTGCCCAGGACACTGCCACCTCCACTCCCAGGTATCTAAGACAACCTACTTCCTCTATGTTCCCTGTTGAAATGCCACGTACAAATCTTTCCGTATTTCTAAGCATTTTTTACAGACATTCTTTAAAGCAAACACCTGATACACACTTCCTCTACCACTTCTACGATAATGATTAAAACTAATACAAATGATAATGATACTAGTAAATAATGATAATGATACCATTAAATAATGATAATGACAATTAATAATGATAATGATACTAGTAAATAATAATAATAATGATAATTGATAATGATAATGATAATAATAATGATAATAATGATACTACTAATTATGATGATAATAATAATGATAATGATAATAATAATGATAATGATAATGATAATGATAATAATAATGATAATGATAATGATAATTATGATGAAAATGATAATAATGACAATCATAATAATAATAATAATAATAATAATAATAATAATAATAATAATAATAATGATAATAATAATGATAATAATAATAATAATAATAATAATAATAATAATAATAATAATAATAATAATAATAATAATGATAATAATAATAATGATAATAATAACAATAATCAATTATAATTTCTGTAACTCACATGACGCAAACACATGCTCCATCCCTGGTCATCTCAGATAAACAAAAAGTTGTGGAAAACGTTCTTCATTCCAGTACCATTCCTCATCACTCCTGTACCATTCCTCATCACTCCTGTACCATTCCTCATCACTCCTGTACCATTCCTCATCACTCCTGTACCATTCCTCATCATTCCCGTACCATTCCTCATCGTTCTCATACCATTCCTCATCACTCCTGTACCATTCCTCATCATTCCCGTACCATTCCTCATCGTTCTCATACCATTCCTCATCACTCCTGTACCATTCCTCATCATTCCCGTACCATTCCTCATCGTTCTCATACCATTCCTCATCATTCCTGTACCATTCCTCATCATTCCCGTACCATTCCTCATCGTTCCCATACCATTCATCATCATTCCCGTTCCATTCCTCATCATTCCCGTACCATTCCTCATCGTTCTCATACCATTCCTCATCATTCCCGTACCATTCCTCATCGTTCCCATACCATTCCTCATCATTCCCGTTCCATTCCTCATCATTCCCGTTCCATTCCTCATCGTTCCCGTACGATTGCTCATCATTCCTGCACCATTCCTCATCATTCCCGTACCATTCCTCATCATTCTCGCACCATTCCTCATCATTCCCGTACCATTCCTCATGGCTCGTGCACCATTCCTGGAAGACGACATGTTAACTATGTGATGTTTTCCTGCACTTCGCAGATCCATGTGGGACTTGACATCCTTTCACCTTCTGTATTTCCTGCGTCATTTCGTCATTCCAAGCTGAGCCTTTGTGTTGATTTAATGTTTATTATTAGATATGCCTTATATCGTCGTGCTGAGAAATGCTATATATGTACCGAGACAATAAGAAAGAAGAGAGTATTCTGAGCCACTTGAACAGAAGGAACGCGGAACGTCTTAAGGGAACATGGTAAGCGTTTACCTCAGGTCCGGCGTCAGTAATTATAATATTTAAGGTGCGGAGCCTTACAGTTCTGAGGTCATATACGAATTCTGGTTTTCTTGAAGTCTATTATCAAGGTCAGCAGATCATACGTCCACTGCACTGGGAAGTCTGGCGTCCTGTTTTTCAATAACCTCACTAGGCCTTTGATTTACGTACGGGTGATGCCAAGTCTGGCCTTTGATTTACGTATGGATGGTGCCAAAACTATCCTTTAATTTACGGACGGGTGGTGCCAAAACAAAATCTACGTACGGGTGGTGCCAAAACTGGCCTTTGATTTACGTACGGGTGATGCCAAAACTGGTCTTTAATTTACGTACGGGTGGTGCCAAAAACTGGTCTTAAATTTACGTACGGGTGGTGCCAAAGCTGTTGGATCATGGAGGAAAAAGTTAAACTCCAGTTATTGATAAAGTAGATAACCTAACCCACATAACAGAGGTCCTTAAGGGTGTTACGCTCTGCCTCCACCATAGGCTCATTAAAACACAACTCTGAAATTACAGGTTAGGTTAACAGAGAGATCTGGGCTAGACACAGATTCCCACACAACCTGGCTAACATCTCCTGACAGCTGACGGCCATAAAGATATACCTAATCTTCCCTTCTTTTCAAGTGGGTCAAATACCAAACATACAAAAATCTATAAAAATATATTCTTAATAGCAAAAATAGAACATGGCTCTCTCTCTCGTAACATAATAATACAATTTATCTTGATATATAAATCTCTCTATTACTTTACTTAACTTCACCCTGGCAAATTCACCGTCCTCAATTATATAACATAAGGGATTGAAATGACTGAGATGTGTACAGATTACATTATACATTTACCAACAGCTTTGTATTACATCTACCTCTTATGGCCATTCCAGAGAGAGGCTTGACCTTGGCCACCTTCCAGTTTCTATACAATTTCTCAAAGAAAACTGAATAAGATATAATGGGTAACTAGGGAAGGATAACTGTAACAAGGCGTTGTTGAAACGAACTTTACCTGGTGTACTGATCGAGTGATTCGCCGACGTCAACGTGTATGGGTTAATCATCTGTCCCTTCGTCAGAGAAACCAACCCCTTCCAACTAGGGTAATTAGGTGGGAAGTCCCTGAAACACACGCCTCTGTTGTTGCCAGTAGCGATGGATTATAATCCTAAGTCTTCGTAAGCTGTCGAGTTCCGCGCTCGTAAGGCTAGGCTGGACGGTGGCTACCTTTCTGGAGTCAGCTGGAGGAGTTCTGCGCCAGGAATCTTTCTCGCTGTGAATGATTTGGCTCAGGCAGGTGAAGCAGATGACGCTGTATACATCTGTGCTGGTGCTGGAAATAAAACACATTTGTTTGTTTATGTTCGTACCATTGACGTTCTCCAGGAGAGATCAAGGGAGCTTTTGCAGATATACCTCCAGTTCTCTTTGGAGATATACCTCGAGTTCTCTTTGTACCTCCAGTTCTCTTTGAAGATATACCTCCTGTTCTCTTTGGAAATATACCTCCAGTTTTCTTTGGAGATATACCTCCAGTTCTCTTTGGAAATATACCTCCAGTTCTCTTTGGAAATATACCTCCAGTTCTCTTTGGAGATATACCTCCAGTTCTCTTTGGAGATATACCTCCAGTTCTCTTTGGAGATATACCTCCAGTTCTCTTTGGAAATATACCTCTAGTTCTCTTTGGAGATATACCTCCAGTTCTCTTTGGAAATATACCTCCAGTTCTCTTTGGAGATATACCTCCAGTTCTCTTTGGAGATATACCTCCAGTTCTCTTTGGAGATATACCTCCAGTTCTCTTTGGAAATATACCTCCAGTTCTCTTTGGAAATATACCTCCAGTTCTCTTTGGAGATATACCTCCAGTTCTCTTTGGAGATATACCTCCAGTTCTCTTTGGAGATATACCTCCAGTTCGTTTGTCGTTTAAGAAAAGACTCAAAACATGAAAATTTTAAGAGTACTTACTACCCAGGGTCGTCATTGGGAAGGTCGTCGGTGAGATGTTCAGCCTCATTCATAGATTACTGAGAACGTAATCCTGATACATCCACAAAGGATGGCAGACACATGAACGAACTGGGTACTGCACATTTGGACAGGCTCCTCAGTGCGTCTACACATTTGTAGAGCAGGTCCGTCCCCAGCCATACATGCTTCTTGCAACAAGTCTCAGTCATGAAGGTGTCAGGAGACAGTGTGTTGCCGCCCGTGACATGCAGACGTTTTCCTGGTCAGAGACAAATGGCTTGGGGAGGGGGGGAATTTTCACGGCGCACCATATCTCACAGTGATGGAGGGAATACAGTCGGCTTTGTCTCTGGAGAATAAAACACACAACACAACACCAGACAACAAAGCTAATCTAGTGATCAACTACAGAACCAAACACACTAGCAATCAAACAAACAAACAAACAAACCCTCAACTTGCAAACAAGCAAACAAACAAACAAAAAACCCCTCAACTTGAACATCCACCTGTATACAAACAATAAGAGACATTGCAAACTCCAAGGAGACTGTGAACACCTTACCAACATGACCTACGTGGGAAGCATTCAACCTACACCTACAAGATGGACACATCAAAGGACATGTCACCAACAAGCACAGCTTGTTGCCCTTACAAGAAAGACTAGTTGTTCAGTCTACAAGGACATGACGCCGTGAACACGACACAGGACCCCTGCACATCGCCGGCTCGCTGATCATCAAGGAATAACCAAAAATCACCAGTTAGAACAAGGGTCAAGACAAGGTACGGAAACGTACACGCCCAAGCCTCGCAGAACAACAACACATGAGCGCTACATGCACGTCCGCCTACATGTTGTTAGAGGGTGAAAGACTTGCATGGGATAGAGTGAATTGGAGTGATGTCGTAGTATACATGGACTGAACCAGGGCATGTGAAGAGGCCGGGTTAAAATATGGAAGGGTCTGTGGGGCCTGGATGTGGATATCAACGCGCACTACCATATAACACACTAACCTCCAACAGCCAGGATCGAACCCGGGTCCCCTACGTAGGAGGCGGGAGCAATACAGCTAAGCTATGATCACCCTAAAAAGGGATATAACTATTCGAGTACTTATCTAATCGAGTACCCTTCGTCTCACGTTGGTGAGCAACGGGGGGTCTCCACTGCACATACATATACGTATTCACATATCCACATGAACACATTCATACTTGATCGCTGTCATCCATTCCCGACGCTAACCCGCCCCACAGGAAACAGCACGAATGCATGGAAGAAAACGGAAAAAGAAATGATAACATACATTCCTTTCTTTTCCCCCCACACCCAGGCGCTGTCCCCAGCGTTAACAAGGGAGCGCCGGGAAACAGAGGAAGAAAGGACACATCCGCTCGCATCCATACACGATCTGTCATGTGTTGTGCACCGAAACCACAGCTCCCTATCCACAGCCAGGCCCGACAGACCTCTCCATGGTTACACACACACACACACACACACACACACATATATATATATATATATATATATATATATATATATATATATATATATATATATATATATATATACCTGGGGATAGGGGAGAAAGAATACTTCCCACGTATTCCCTGCGTGTCGTAGAAGGCGACTAAAAGGGGAGGGAGCGGGGGGCTGGAAATCCTCCCCTCTCGTTTTTTTTTTAATTTTCCAAAAGAAGGAACAGAGAATTGGGCCAGGTCGAATAGTTTGAAAGAAAGAAAAGAATATATATATATATATATATATATATATATATATATATATATATATATATATATATATATATATATATATATATATATATCAGATTTAGCAGTTGGGGAGACGTGTTATATGGAGTGAGAGTTTTATCAGAGAGAACTTGGAGGAGATGGAGTGTGTTAGGGTGGGTATGGCAGCGGGTGGAACCATGGGAGCTGAAGTGGGCCAGTGGGTGGGAGGTGGGGCATATGGTCTAAGGTGCTCGATTCATGAGCGAAATTCAGAGGTGAGTTATCTTCCATGTGTGTGTCTTGATGAATGAAGTGTGTGCCATCTCTCACCACTAACTCAATGTCTTCGACGTATCTGTAGTATGTAGATGGACGTATATTGAGTCATCCTGTAGGATATCTTCATACTACAAAAATACAAAAATGAGAGACATCAGCAGAATCAAAAATATCATAGAATTTGATAATGATACACAGAATTCCTTTCACGAACCTCACGTAAGCACCAAAGAGTGAGTGATATGGTTAAATATGAATACTATAAAAGAAATTCCCTTCACGGCAGCAAGACTGGCTATGTACCTGGTGCAAGAAATTAAGAAAACTTATTCTAAGAAGCACTTGTTGTTCACTGTTCATAAAACTTTTGTTTTATAGTCTTTCCAGTCTTCCTTACGGTGTATCTAAACTACTTTAGAGATTGTTTTGTCAGATTTCAAAGGGTCATTTGTCACTTATATTGGACAAAGTCAACAGTAACACGTAGTTTCGTCCATCAGGTGAAGTATCATAAACATGCAACGGACGATGACATAAAACAGCGAACACTTGACGTTCACATCATGAAATCACGAAGAATGATTACCAGGGGTAAGAAGGGGTGGGGGTTTGGGGTAGGGGTTGTGACGTCAGGTGCCCCAGTGACCGGGTGTTAGGAGGGGGACTGGGGGGGGGTCAGGTTGCTGGTTGAGGAACTACGTGTATCGGGTCAGGTGAGGTTGGTGATGTCTCTACTCAATCAAGGATCAAGATAAGAATTATCATTTCAGACTTGATCGCCGTTTCCCGCGTTAGGGCGAGGAAGATAAGAAGAAAGACATAGCCACTTATACACAATTGTATACATTTACGTACTTACACGTGTATATATATATATATATATATATATATATATATATATATATATATATATATATATATATATATATATATATATACATATATACGTATACATACCATACATATATACACACGTACACATTCATACTTGCTTGCCTTCATCCATTCCTGACGCCAGCCTGTCCCACAGGAAATAGCACAAATGCATAAAGAGAAAGGAAGAAAATCAAAATAGCAAATACAGTGTCATCTCTTCACCCACAGCCGATCGCCACCCCCTGCATCAGCGAGGTAGCGCCAGGAAATAGACAAAGAAAGGCCACATCCGTTCACATACACACACAAGCTGTCTGTGTAATGCACCGAAACCACAGCTCCTTATCCACATCCAAGCCCCACAGAATTTTCCATGGTTTACCCCAGACGCTTCAATACCCAGGTTCAGTCCATTGACAGCACTTCGACTCCAGTATACCACAAAATATAGACAAAATATACCCATTCATATGAATGAACCTCAATCGTTTCCAACGAATGAATATCAGAACATTAACATTTCTATTAACATACATATGTCGATATTTCCCTCCGCCCCTCCTACCACTCCGTCCTGGGAACCCCACTATGATGAACATGACAGAATCTGCTTCTCAAAATTTGCCGAGGTTATGTAAATGAGAAAATTATATTGCCTTCTGAGTAGCTCTCCCACGAGTGCAGGGATCTCATTCACCCAGTGTGGAGGAGAGCCAGGCGCCTCCAGCCTTACTAACTCTATTGCTCCAACTCTCTCTCTCTCTCTCTCTCTCTCTCTCTCTCTCTCTCTCTCTCTCTCTCTCTCTCTCTCTCTCTCATTCTCTGTCTGTCTGTCTGTCTGTCTGTCTGTCTCTCTCTCTCTCTCTCTCTCTCTCTCTCTCTCTCTCTCTCTCTCTCTCTCTCTCTCTCTCTCTCTCCATCCGCAGTGATGGTGCTGCCCTCTCTCTACGTTCTACTGGCACCATTTCCGTCATTGCGCTTCATAGTTGTCTGCTGCTTCCCTCAGTTTATTGGTTGAGGTCAACGAGGCGACGACTAGACGTTGTGATGTATCTGTCTTTCCTCCTAAAAGTGAAACTTTGAAATTCTCTTCCTGTTCTCGTCTCTCCCTCCAAGATGGTCAAGACTGAGCCATTATACCTCTCCATGTCACTGTCCGCTGCCGTAGTGCATTTGAAAGCAAAGACACTCACACGTAGTAGAGTTGGTCCTGTACATACATAATGAATGCATAACCCAGCCACTGTCATGGTTCACCTCACCTACAGACATACATGACACATTGACCAGCAGATGTTAGAGATCACACACCATTCCTTGGCGGTACACAATACACACACCTTACACCTCGGCGGGACACAGTACACACACCTTACACTCGGTGGTACACAGTACACACACCTTACATCTCGGCGGGGCACAGTACACACACCTTACACCTCGGCGGGACACAGTACACACACCTTACACCTCGGCGGGACACAGTACACACACCTTACATCTCGGCGGTACACAGTGCACACACCTTACACTCGGTGGTACACAGTACACACACCTTACATCTCGGCGGTACACAGTGCACACACCTTACACCTCGGCGGTACACAGTGCACACACCTTACACTCGGTGGTACACAGTACACACACCTTACATCTCGGCGATACACAGTACACACACCTTACACCTCGGCGGTACACAGTACACATACCTTACACCTCGGCGATACACAGTACACACACCTTACATCTCGGCGGTACACAGTACACACACCTTACACTCGGTGGTACACAGTACACACACCTTACACCTCGGCGGTACACAGTACACACACCTTACACCTCGGCGGTACACACCTTACACTTGTGAGTGTAAGAGTAAAATTGATGGTGGGATTTAAGGATGAATGACCATAGAATCATGTGACCAAACGACGGTACATTACAGTACACAGTAATGACAGAAGGGTGTGTGCAGGAGCTTGCCATGATACGTGTTGTCTGGTCATGTCTCTCACCCCTGCGTGTGTCCACGTCACAGTGTGCACAACAGGAGGCCGAGCCGTGTGAACGTGCCAACTGAAGGTCTGATTCATGCGTGTGTTCAGCTGTCACTCATGCATGACATTATGGCCAACTTAGCTCTTTTATGCCCCGAGCACAACGCTACGGGTCCTGAAAAGCAAAACGGTATGATCCTTGGCTGTGATGTCCTGGTGTTTGACCTAATCCGTCAGGAGTAGGTCAAAGGTCAAGCCATTCGTGCTCATTAGTCGTAACGTCGTACCTAAGGGTCGTATCGTGGTGCTCAACAGTCCTACCCTCGAGTTGAATGGTCGTACTGTCGTACACAAGGATCATATCTTTGTATTAAGTAGTCATACTGTCGTACACAAGGGTGGTAATGTTCCATAGTCGTACTGTCGTACACAAGGATCATATCTTTGTATTCAGTAGTCGTACTGTCGTACACAAGGATCATATCTTTGTCTTCAGTAGTCGTACTGTCGTACACAAGGGTAGTAATGTTCCATAGTCGTACTGTCGTACACAAGGGTAGTAATGTTCCATAGTCGTACTGTCGTACACAAGGGTAGTAATGTTCCATAGTCGTACTGTCGTACACAAGGGTAGTAATGTTCCATAGTCGTACTGTCGTACACAAGGGTAGTAATGTTCCATAGTCGTGCTGTCGTACACAAGGGTAGTAATGTTCCATAGTCGTACTGTCGTACACAAGGGTAGTAATGTTCCATAGTCGTACTGTCGTACACAAGGGTAGTAATGTTCCATAGTCGTACTGTCACGGCCCAGGGGTCCGTACCGTCATGCCGTCATTGCCGTGTTGCGCCGCCACAGCACCAGCAGCGCCTCCGTCGTCTGGCGTGAACTTCTCCCACACTGTTCACCCTCATCCTCCCTCGGTATCCACAAGATGTCTTCATCACTCACACGTTCCAGTCATTATCACACCCAAACACTTGGCGAGTGTTCGTTCTTTCTTTAACTGCGGTAAAACATTACAGTAAACATTCGTGGTACTGTAGGGCTGTGTCTGGGAGTGCTCGGAGGCAGTATAGTGCTAACCACTGCCAACAATAAAGGCCAACGTTCCATTAGCGGCCCCACCCTTTTGCCTCCTTCCGGCAGCCATTCAGTCCCCTCCCCCTCCCCAAACTGGGTCGTTTAGTCTCTCGTTGCGGCAACAGAAAACGACGATTATATCAATTTTCGCGGCAGAATGTCTCCACTTGTCCTTCCGAATTCGTTTTACCTTGAGGGCAAGTCATTATTGTCCTTTGATTTTGGTGACATGAATGACTGGAGAACGGAGCATCGTCATGCCTCCCGCTGCCAGCCACTCATCATCTGGCCAGGCTCCGAGGTGGATCTATCTGAGTAATTATCTATTTGTACAGCACGGGAGGCAAGGCTACACCCGTACCACCCCATCTATGCATGTGATTACTGGTGTGTGTTGTTAGGAGACATTTACACTCGTGTTACCCATCTCTTAACCTTGTATGTGTGCCTTATCTTTTCACTTACGTGTACACACACACACACACACACACACACACACACACACACACACACACATATATATATATATATATATATATATATATATATATATATATATATATATATATCCATTTGCTTTTCTAAGTATATATATATATATATATATATATATATATATATATATGTGTGTGTGTGTGTGTGTGTGTGTGTGTGTGTGTGTGTATGTGTGTGTGTGTGGAGGATGAACAGTTGGGTTGGTTGTGGGCCGAATGGCTTGCCCAGAACCCGGGCGGGCCAGTGAACGAATCATAGTCATTGCCGCTGACCACTACACCACGAAAGCTCGTGTATAATTACCAGTTACCTATTTGCACTATACAGGCAGAAGATTTTACAGTCTTGAGACAAACATCTTTTAAACCTTTTTTAGTATTAAATAACTTTTTAAACTTTTGTCTTTCGTATTTTCTCATCTAACTTATTACATTGATCTACTAGTCTTCGACTATAAAAATTACCTGTTTACGGCACTTAATAATAACAAATCTCTCGCTTAATCTTATGTTATGCCCTTTGCTCGTCCAACATGTACATTATTCGAAGAATTTTTCACTGTTTTAAACTTCTTGGTAGCTGCAGTGCCGCCTGTATCCTCGTCACTGCACATCTCGAAGCTCAATGAAAGATGTCAAAGAGCAAACTTTGACATCTTTCATTGAGCCAGTGTTTCCCTGTACTAACATTCCCTCCGTGGTTGAGGCTAGAGGTACCCATGTTTTTATTCCTTCATTATAGATTTCACAGAACCTCTCACCATAATACCCTGGTTCCTGGCTACTGAACTCCTATCTTACCGTAGAAATTGTTGAGGATTGTGTAGTTCCCATGGTTATATTTTTCTCTCTAGCTCTCGTTTCACCCCTGCTCTTTTAACATCCTCATTTACCACCGTGTTAGACTTGAGCATTAAGATATTACTTTCTTTTTCAGTTCGTGTATCCTATATGGTATTATCAATACCCATGCTGGTATGCGCGTATCATGCTTGTGTGTGCGTATGTGTACATCAGTCCCTCTCATCCTAGTGTGTTCACTGACGTGTTATGATAGGAAATTTTTTTTGTATATATTGTAAAAACTAGTGTCTCCATGACTCCCTGTCACTTTGAGAATGTAAATTCCTCCTGTGTATCTCTTTAAGATTAAAATCCATCGTTATTAGTACTTTACCATTACTGATTCAAGTACCATCGTTATCATCATTGTGTATTTGTTCTGCATCGTTAAAATCGTTTAGAATATTAATTGATATCAACACCACTCAGCACTTTTTATTTCCGATAGTTATTATTTCCATCTTGTGTTGTTTGAATGGGTCATTTCCACTATTTCCTGACACTTGAATATACTCTGTCAAGAGGATCGATTCTTCTCTTCCTTTGCCATCTCTTTCCTTCCGTGTGAGCAGAGCAGGTGAGGTCTTACCTATCTGATAAGTTTTGTTTCCATGACTCCAACAATATCAGGTTCACTTTCCCTTATACCATCCTTGAACTTCAGGTCTTTCCTATCAATTACTAATGCATCCATATTTACATACATTACTTTTAGTATTACATTACCATCTCAAACACTCATGAGCTCTATTGTGTGTGTGTGTGTGTGTGTGTGTGTGTGTGTGTGTGTGTGTGTGTGTGTGTGTGTGTGTGTGTGTGTGTTGTGTGTGTGACTACTACTGGTGTGTTACGGGGAGAGAGCTTTGCACTCGTATTGCCCCGTCCCTTAAACTTGTGTATATGTATATACATTATGTCGGATATTTTCTATTTAGACATTATCAACGTGAACCCTAGTAGCGGTGGTATGAAAGCTGGTCTGACTCTATTTTACTCAGTCACGTCATACTGGACTCTCAGTCTCTGTGAGAATCTCATCACCTCCCGTGTATTTCTTTATAATTGAGATACGCCATTATCAGAACTCTACCACCTCTGATCCGCGCGCGTCTCGCTCTCCACTACACCACTGTGATTGTGCCTTTCAGTGTGTCCGTTCAGCTGTTGCTGTCGTCCTGGTGTATTAAAAGGAATGATTAACACTCATGTACTTTTTCCTGCTGTTATCATTATTGTTTCATTATGTGCTGTCTCAATAGATAATCCACTAGAACTGCTTGAAATTTTGTTATCGTTAATTGATAAGGCCAATCTTGCTCCTCTTTTGTCTTCTGAGTAAGTTTCGTGTTCATGGCTCCAGTGATATTTGGTTTGATGTCCGTAAATCAGTTCTTTAAAACCCCGTCTCGTTTCCATTTGGGATTTCCAGACATACGAACGAGTTACGTTCCTGGAATATGTTCGTAAGTCGACTTCTTCTCATGTTGGGAGATGTAAAGAAATACCTTAAATTCGCATGAAATTAGATTATATACCTAGATTTGCTTGTAGTAATGCAGTAGATACTGTATTTTCAAATGAATATATTTGATAAAACATAAGATTGAGCAACAATTAATGACTAGATGCAGGTTTGGTAGCGCTGTGGTTCGTAGATCTGGGTGATCAAATGCACGTTGGACAAAGAATTCAACAGTATTCGTTCGAGCTCGTTCGTAAGCACGGACGTGCATTCGTAAGTTCTAGACTCACTTGTGCTACCAATGACTCTGCTCTCCAGCATGTTACTCTCGGTCCAACACTGGCACAATTAGATGTTCCTGACCTCTGTACTTGTGGTCTGACGTCTGTATTTGTGACCTGACCTCTGTATTTGTGGCCTGATCCCTGGACTTGTGGCCTGACCTCTATATTTGTGGCCTGACTTCTGTACTTGTGGCCTGACCTCTGTATTTGTGGCCTGACCTCTGTATTTGTGGCCTGACTATGTTTGTGACCTGGCGTCTGTATTTGTGGCCTGATCTCTATATTTGTGGTCTGACCTCTGTATTTGTGGCCTGACCTCTGTATTTGTGGCCTGACCTCTGTATTTGTGGCCTGACCTCTGTATCTGTGGCCTGACCTCTGTATTTGTGGCCTGACCTCTATGTTTGTGGCCTGACCTCTGTATTTGTGGCCTGACCTCTGTATTTGTGGCCTGTCCTCTATGTTTGTGGCCTGACCTCTGTATTTGTGGCCTGACCTCTGTATCTGTGGCCTGACCTCTGTATTTGTGGCCTGACCTCTGTATTTGTGGCCTGACCTCTGTATTTGTGGCCTGACCTCTGTATTTGTGGCCTGACCTCTATATTTGTGGCCTGACCTCTGTATTTGTGACCTGACCTCTGTATTTGTGGTGGCAGATGACCTACCATGATGACTGCCTGAGTATCTTCTTCATTTCTATCTCGCCCTTAATCCATCACTCTTTGATGAACACATCTCTCGAAACATTACTACCAGCAAGATACTCATCTTGCTTATCTATCTCCTGCCTACATATCTTAACCTCAGAAGTGATCTTTATTGATCGTCCCCTTATGTCAGGGTTATATACTTTCAGTCTTTCTTTAATTAGGCTCTGTATTCATTATACTCATGGCCTCTAGTGGTTCTTTTACCCATATATCTTCCTTGACTACCTCTCTCGTCCTGTGCTGGAATGTGGTCTTCTTCTTGTCCACAATTCCTCAACGTCTAAACTTCAGTCTACTTTCCGCTCCAATGACTTTTCCACGTTGGGTTCAGTCCGGACGCTCGTCTGTCAACCCGTCCAGTTGTGGCTCGTCCACTCCCGCGTCTCTCACTCTGAGTAAGATATTCTCTTTCCCTTAACGTGTTGATTTTGATCCTTTTTTTTTTGTAAGTTCAGATGGCACAGGTGACTAAGGCCCTAATCAAGGCCATCCTATTAACTATATATATATATATATATATATATATATATATATTTTTTTTTTTTTTTTTTTTTTTATACTTTGTCGCTGTCTCCCGCGCCTGCGAGGTAGCGCAAGGAAACAGACGAAAGAAATGGCCCAACCCCCCCCCCCCCCCATACACATGTACATACACACGTCCACACACGCAAATATACATACCTACACAGCTTTCCGTGGTTTACCCCAGACGCTTCACATGCCTTGATTCACTCCACTGACAGCACGTCAACCCCTGTATACCACATCGCTCCAATTCACTCTATTCCTTGCCCTCCTTTCACCCTCCTGCATGTTCAGGCCCCGATCACACAAAATCTTTTTCACTCCATCTTTCCACCTCCAATTTGGTCTCCCTCTTCTCCTCGTTCCCTCCACCTCCGACACATATATATATATATATATATATATATATATATATATATATATATATATATATATATATATATATATATATATATATATATATATATATATATGTGTGTGTGTGTGTGTGTGTGTGTGTGTGTGTGTGTGTGTGTGTGTGTGTGTGTGTGTGAGAATAAGAGCAAGATTATTAGGTTCAGTAGGGTTTGGGACAAGTTACTTGGAAGGTAAGTTTGAATGGAGAAAAATTGGAGAAAGTGAAGTGTTTTAGATATCTGGGAGTGGATTTGGCAACGGATGAATCCATGGAAGCGGGAGTGAGTCACAAGGTGGGGAAGGGGGCGAAAGTTCTGGGAGTGTTGAAGAGTGTGTGGAAGGCGAGAACGTTATCTCGGAGAGCAAAAATGGGTATGTTTGAAGGAATAGTGGTTCCAACAATGTTATATGGTTGCGAGGCATGAGCTATAGATAGGGTTGTGCGGAGGAGGGTGGATGTGTTGGAAACAAAATGTTTGAGGACAATATGTGATGTAAGGTGGTTTGATCGAGTAAGTAATGAAAGGGTAAGAGAGATGTGTGGTAATAAAATGAGTGTGGTTGAGAGAGCAGAGGAGGGTGTGTTGAAATGGTTTGGTCACATGGAGAGAATGAGTGAGGAAAGATTGACAAAGAGGATATGTGTGTCAGAGGTGGAGGGAACGAGGAGAAGTGGGAGACCAAATTGGAGGTGGAAAGATGGAGTGAAAAAGATTTTGAGTGATCGGGGCCTGAACATGCAGGAGGGTGAAAGGCGTGCAAGGAATAGAGTGAATTGGAACGATGTGGCATACTGGGGTCGACGTGCTGTCAATGGATTGAACCAGAGCAAGTGAAGCGTCTTGGGTAAACCATGGAACGTTTTGTGGGGCCTGGATGTGGAAAGGGAGCTGTGGTTTCGGTGCGTTACACATGACAGCTAGAGACTGAGTGTGAACGAAAGGGGCCTTTGTTGTCTTTTCCTAGCGCTACCTCGCTGGGGGAGGGGGAGGGGAGGGCGTTGCTTTTTCTTGTGTGGTGGGGTGGCGACGAAAATTGATGAAGGCAGCAAGTATGAATATGTACATGTGTACATATGTATATGTCTGTGTATGTATATGTATGTATACGTTGAAATGCATAGGTATGTATATGTGCGTGTGTGGGCGTTTATGTGTGCCCATGTGTATGAGGGTGGGTTGGGCCATACTTTCGTCTGTTTCTTTGCGCTACATCGCTAACGCGGGAGACGGCGATTAAGATATATATATATATATATATATATATATATATATATATATATATATATATATATATATATATATATATATATATATATACATATATATCTACATTTATTTATATACTTTGTAGCTGTCTACCGCGTTAGCGAGATAGCGCAACGAAACAGTCGAAAGAATGGCCCAACCCACCTACATACATATGTATACACATACACGTCCACTCATGCATATATACATACCTATACATTTCATCGTATACATATATATACATACACAGACATATACATATATACACATGTACATAATTCATACTTGCTGCACTTATTCATTCCCGTCGCCACCCAACCTCACATGAAATGACAACCCCCTCCCCCTGCACGCACGCGAGGTAGCGCTAGGAAAAGACAACAAAGGCCACACTCAGTCTCTAGCTGTCATGTATAATGCACCGAAAACACAGCTCCCTTTCCACATCCAGGCCCCACAAAACTTTCCATGGTTTACCCAAGACGCTTGCCCTGGTTCAATCCATTGACAGCATGTCGACCGCGGTATACCACATCAATCCAATTTACTCTATTCCTTGTACGCCTTTCACCCTCCTGCATGTTCAGGTCCCGATCGCTCAAAATCTTTTTCACTCCATCCTTCCACCTCCAATTTGGTCTCCCACTTCTCGTTATTTCCAGCTCTGACACATATATCCTCTTTGTCAATCTTTCCTCATTCATTCTCTCCATGTGACCGAACCATTTCAATACAACCTCTTCTGCTCTTTCAATCACACTTCTTTTATTACCACACATCTCTCTTGCCCTTTCATGACTTACTCGATCAAACCTCCTCACACCACATACTGTCCTCAAACATCTCATTTCTAAACACATACATCCTCCTCCGCACAACCCTATCTATAGCCCACGCCTTACAACCATATAACATTGCTGGAACCACTATTCCTTCAAACATACTCATTTTTGCTTTCCGAGATAATGTTCTCGCCTTCCACACATTTTTTAACGCTCCCAGAAATTTCGCCCCCTCCCCCACCCTGCGACTCACTTCCGCTTCCATGGTTCCATCCGCTGCCAAATCCACTCCTAGATATCTAAAACACTTCACTTCCTCCAGTTTTTCTCCATTCAAACTTACCTCCCAGTTGACTTGTCTGTCAACCTTACTGTACCTAATAACCTTGCTCTTATTCACATTTACTCTCAGCTTTCCTTTTTCACACACTTTACCAAACTCATTCACCAGCTTCTGCAGTTTCTCACCGGAATCAGCCATCAGCACTGTATCATCAGCGAACAACAACTGACTGACTTCCCAAGCCCTCTCATCCACAACAGACTGCATACTTACCCCTCTCTCCAAAACTCTTGCATTCACTTCCCAAACAACCCCATCCATAAACAAATTAAAGAACCATGGAGACATCACGCACCCCTGCAGCAAACCAACATTCACTAAGAACCAATCACTTTCCTCTCTTCCCACTCGTACACATGCCTTCATCCTCGATAAATATTTTTCGCTGCTTCCAGCAACTTGCCTCCCACACCATATACTGTTTACCTTCCACAGAGTATCTCTATCAACTCTATCATATGCCTTTTCCAGATCCATAAATGCTACATACAAATCCATCTGCATTTCTCACATACATTCTTCAAAGCAAAGTACCCGTTTCATCAACCAACTTCTAGGGGTGGATCAACAGCTGGGTTGATTGAGGACCGACTGCTGCAACTAGGACTGGAACCTATGCGCTCGACATGTTTGCCTGATGGTTTGGTTCCTGACAGAGTCTATATTGCCTTCTCTACAGTTCCACTTGGCAATCCGTTACGTCCCTCTGCTTCATTGTTTCCATGTCGGCATACCAGTCACTACAACTGTTCCCTGTTTTTCAATGCTAGATTTATATTTTCTGCTGACTGCCGCTGATTCCCTTCTCTGATCTCTGTGTAACAGGTAAACCTTTTGAGTGCTCAATTCCTTGTTCTCTTAAAAGACTCTCACTTGCTTTCGAACTTTAAGTTCTCATTGCACATTTCATACTTTGGCTCTTCTCATAGCTAATGTTTGTAGATTAATCTCTTGGTTGGTTTGATTTTGCTAATCATGTTCTTTGATTATATGAGAGCACAGTTTGTGTTCGTTAATGATACTGATACGCTTTCTTAATTTCTACAAACGTTGGTTGTGATTCTTCACTCTTTATTATTGCCAGAAACTCCACCATCAACATCTCAGCTAAGTAATCATTCAGTTCTTTCTATTTTATCTTTCGTTTGTAAGGTCTTCAGGATCCCCTTCATCTTGTTTCATCTGGATGATCTGGCCAATATTTACCGCACGTCTCCCTCACGTTGATCAAGACTCGGGTCTACTAACCCAACACGATATAATGAATAGTGATAATCCTCTCTGCTTTAAACAACAAGATGAACGTGATATCAATTTCCACAGAAAAACTGAAGTCCACACCGTTTACTGACGAGTCATCATGGTGTTTATAGCTAAGCTCTTGTACCGTAAATAATAATATTCTAATGAAAGTTTGAAGTCAATCCCTGGGCGGGTCAGCTGGCGGGGCGGGCGGCTCAGTTGCCTATTAGCAATAAACAACACCCACTCGATATTTTCCAAGTTGTGCTCTCCTTTAGTGTTTCATTTTCCATAAACTCTCAATTAGCCTTTTCCTCCATGTTATTCACTTTACTTCTTCGTTAATAATTATGACAGGATGAGTCAGGAAGAAAGAAAAGTATCAGACATGGTATCTGTTAGCCTGACGGTTGGAGACAATTCGCCTTTACATTCAACATTTCCTTCACGCGATTGATTTGCCAGAAATCAATTCGTGTACAAGAGACAGCTTCCAGGGGCTGCTATGACGTCTCGTCTCTCCTCCTAACTTGTGCTATCAGCCTGCAGAACCTGCGGCTCAAGCTGTCTTCTCCTCTTCAACCTAGATGGACTTCAGTGGTTCGACCCTCGATGGCTTGTGTGTGTGTGTGTGTGTGTGTGTGTAATTACTACTCGTGTGTTACTGGGTTACAGCTTTACGCTCGTGTTGCCCCGTCTCTTAACGTTTATTATATATACCGTGTCTCATCCTGACGTAGAAACAAACTCCATTTTGAAGCTATTCATTGACCAGCCTCCAGAGGAAAATTGAACAGCTGGATTGAGTGTGAGATGGCCGACGGCTGCCTGACTCGGCCCGTGGTGACCCATTAGACTGGTGTGTCTCAACGCTGACCACTTCATTGGGAAGACTTTCTTTACATCAACTAAGAGGCTTGCAGGGTTACTTCCGTCAAAGGCGCTGGCCGTAATGACTTATAATCATTTATGTATACTGTCTGGAAGGGTGTATTACACGCGTGGCGCCCCATCTCTAAACTTTCATGACTGTTATACAACTTTTTAAACGTTTGTACAGTGTCCTCAATTAATGTCTCCTTGTTTAGTTTATTCCAATATTCCAGTCATCTTATGGTGTAAAATTACATCTTCGCAAATTTAGGTTTTACAAGTTTTTGTATTCATTTTCATGACTTCTCCTCTGATTGTTCTGTCCTTACATCTTTCGAAGAAGTGTTCACTGTCTAATTCATCAGTCTGGTTTAATACTCAAAGGTTGTGACCAGCCTCCCCTCCCACCAACTCACACACACACACACACACACACACACACATACACACTCCTCCCTTCCATGGTGGTCAAAACTTAAAAGTCTTTCCCAGTAACGCAGTTCGCTGAATGCTGGTACCATCTTTGTTGCCCTCCTGTGGGCTGTTTCTGTTACCTCTCCGTGCTTCTGTAGGTGCCGTGACCAGACTTGTGAAGTATGTGTGGCTGAACGTCGGGTATAAACAACTTGCTGAATATTTCCTCATCTTTTCCTCATCTTTTCCTTGTCCTTATCTTATACTTGAATTTAGTTCTTGTATTTCTCAGGCGACAGTTAGCCTCCTTCACTGTTCTCATAAGGTGGGAATCTAGGATTAGATCAGGGATGGTGTCGACTTCCATTTCTTTCTTACACACAGACATCCTGCTCGATGATATTCATAACGCGACCATCTTTCGCCGTGACCCATCCTCAGTGCTCTACATTTAATCGGGATGAGTTTCTATAAAGCATGATCAGACCAACTTTGGAGACTGATAAATGGTCTTGTGAGCTGATGCAATCCTGTTCGCATTTTATTTTCCTCATGACTTTTGCACACATGATTATTCACGTAGATCAAGAAGAATAACGGTCCCAGAGCAGAACCCTGTGTCACTCCGCTGGTGACCTCAGCTCATTACGAGAAGGTTCCTGTGATATGCCTCCTCCGTTTCCTTCGACTAAGCTAACCTTCATTCCATATAGGGGTTCTCTATCTTATTCCCACCTTCTGATCCAGCTTCCTAATCAGTCTTGCTTTCGGTACGGTGTCAAATGCTTTCTTGCAGTCCAGATTTAGGCTATCTATCCACCTACTCGTACGTCTAACACAGAGCTCACTTTTGTGTGGGTCTGTCTTGGGATTAAGGAGAGGTCAAGCCAAGTCAGGCAAGGTCATGCAAGATTAAACCTTGGACGTATGACCGCACCACAACTACGATGGCTGAGCTAAGTATAGATGTTCATTATCATAACCAACACTTGGAGATGATGACGTGGGTTGTAGCCTCGCAGGAGAGAGGCGGCAGCCCTCAACAGTGCAACGCCCCTACCCGGAATGGAACCATGAAACTGTCATGACTTCAGCGTTACGCTGAGCTGACCCGGTGAACAACTAGGATCCTCCCTCCCCGTCCTGTTACCCA
This sequence comes from Panulirus ornatus, assembly GCF_036320965.1. NCBI lineage: Eukaryota > Metazoa > Arthropoda > Malacostraca > Decapoda > Palinuridae > Panulirus > Panulirus ornatus. Next base: position 20,464,779 of record NC_092282.1, read on the forward strand.
GCCTCGAGCTAAGACATATTCTGCCAGAAAGCGGGTCAAATGTAAACAATTCAGATCAATCTATCGTGACCTTTGCCCTGATGATTGACCTACAACAGTTCCCGTTTTAAACAACCGCCCCATTCCTAACGTGAGGCCTTGATTTAAGTGTATAGAGGGGAATTTCTTGGCCAGTATCGGCTGTGGGCCTACCAGACAACATCTCACACCAACAGCTGATGTCTTCGAATGTGTGTGGGTGACGACTTTTGTGCTGTGCATCCTGGCTGTGTGAGACGGCGCCATCAGTGGTGCGGAGCTCCTGGTGTACCTGTGTTGCTGCTGGTGTACCTGTGTTGCTGCTGGTGTACCTGTGTTGCTGCTGGTGTACCTGTGCTGTAGATATACCTGTGTTGCTGCTGGTGTACCTGTGCTGTAGATATACCTGTGTTGCTGCTGGTGTACCTGTGCTGTAGATATACCTGTGTTGCTGCTGGTGTACCTGTGCTGTAGATATACCTGTGTTGCTGCTCGTGTACCTTTGCTGTAAATATACCTGTGTTGCAGGTGTACCTGTGCTGTAGGTGTACCCGTTTTGCAGTTGTACCTGTGGTGTTGCAGGTGTACCTGTGTTGCAGGTGCGGGGCTGATAACCAACCACTCAGGTGTCAGGTAGGATCTGTGGCGTCACACGTGCTTCCTTATCTGCTTGTGAATATCCAATGGAAGTTAAAGTGGCCACTGCTGGAGGGGGCAGGGGCGAGGCACGACCCGAGACCTGGTGTCAGCACACAGCCACTGCTGTAGGTGTGTCAGAGGCCCCCCAGCTACCTGCGGCCCCGGCGGGAGGAGGCAGGGGCGAGGCACGACCCGAGACCTGGTGTCAGCACACAGGTCAACTTTTTTTTCTGAAGCAGAAATCCAAATTTCTTCTAAATGATGTGAAATCCATGACTAAGTAATACTCCCCTCACCAGGCAGGGACCATGATGCTGCTCGTCACGTGATGCACCAGGTCACAGATGCCTCAGTCACAGATCACAGGTCCAACAAAGCGCGCCACACCAACTCACGCCACAAGAAAGAAAACGAGTATTGACCAGAATGATAGAATGATAACACAACGACGTGAAAAATGCGCAGCGCAGAATTCTTTCTTTCTTTTTTTTTTTTCCAGGACACCAGAAGATCTCACCTTTCCAGCCCTAACCCCAGGTCACGTCAAACCCACATGTTTCCGGCCATAGCGTTATATCACACTGCTAGTAAGGCTTAAATTCAGTATACTTGTTCACGGAAACACGTACGTGCACAAGGAGACGTTTGGGGAGACAGGATATATCATTTTTGTTCACATAAACGAGCAGATTTAGTCCCTCCGGGCCCTCGTCTTATATCTCCTGCGGAGGACCACAGATGAGAATTTCATGTTCAAGAAGAAGAAGAAAAAGTAAAGACGTGTCCTGGGACGAGATTGGATCACGTCACCATAATGGTCTTCACTGAAACAAAACTTGTGTGATGTCAGGCGTAGCGTAGAAATTGATGTCCTGACCAAATGATACTTTTCATTCACTGAGTTTTAGTCTTGTATTCATTGATATTCAACAGAGATACTGCGTCGGAGAACGGCGGAATAGCATTGTTCGATGGTATAATCAATCACCTCAGTCATAATTCCTCTTTTTGCTTCCCATGTTGTCGGCAGAACCTTCCTACTCAAAAATATCCTAGTTTTTCGAAAATATGTCACCCCAGCAGTCAGCGGTTCCCATTCTGCTTAGGAGGCGAATGAATTTTTGGCAGTTCTATGTATATGGGAGTTAGTCATCATGGGTGTTTAAACAGAGGATCACATTGTTTGTTAGTAAAGATTAACAAGTTCGTCGCCTTCATCTGCCCAGGGGATCTAGATAGCCTCGTCACCTCGTCTGCCCAGCGAGTCTGTATAACCTCCTCACCTTCACCTACCCAAGAGTCTGGATAGCCTCTTCACCTTCACCTACCATGAGTCTGCATAACCTCCTCACCTTCACCTACCCAGGAGTCTGGATAATCTTATTGCCTCCACCTACCTAAGTGGAGTCTGAATTACGTCTTCACCTTCACCTACCCATGAGTGTGAATAACCTCGTCACCTTCACCGTCACCCTTACCCGCTGGTTAGATCATGACATTCACCTTCTTCATCACTGAATTTCCGCTGATTTCGTTCATCTACATCGCTCATCTCACCAGTGATGAACCAATAAGAAAACTAATGCATATCAGATCCTGAATTACCCACCACAATTCCCAATCAGTTTCGTTTCTTCGGACTTGCGTGTACCCACGTCTACCCTGGAACTCGTATCTCGTTTCCAGCTTTGGGTAGATGACCTGGGTAGATCTCTGAGGACATCTGATACTCCCCAGACGAACACTGGTCTCGAGGTGGGGCGTTTTTACCTGATGTAACAGAATCGAGTCTTATATTCTCTATCGTCTCCCAATCCTCAATTATAGGTGTCTGCAGCACCTCTCCTGAGCTCTTCCCACCTCCTTCCTCCCTCTGGTCGTCTCCTCGTTCACACTCGTTAACCCCGTGCCCTCGCTCCTGTTCTTCCACAGTAACCCAAAGGTTGTCCACGCCCACCTGATGTGCCACGATCCATGACCTTACCAGCCATCCCTGAGTACAGGGAAGTTAAGAGATGGACTGAGAAGATTGGACATAGCGCTGGTAACTGTGTCTTGGGAAGATAGATATGAAGTAATCCTAATCATCAGCTTGGCAAGAAACGTTATGAATTCCTTGGTGGGTCGCGAGTATCAGTGTCACACCCTGGCCTGATATCCTCAGGACAAATGACACACCGAGGACTGATATTCCCACGGCATCATCCAGTGCCTTGTTTTGCTCAGTGTGAAGGGGTCGTGAAAATATAACCACTACACATAACACATACAGTAGCAAGTGGTTCATCCTAAAGACAATACACATTATGAATGGTCCTTTAGCTCTCCAAGTCTATACGAACTAAACCGTGTCTCCACAGATCAAGCCATTCACAGGTTAACTTGGTTTACCAGGGAATTACGAGCAGACTTGAGTCGTCAGCACCCATACACACATCTGCTTCTGAGGGAAATGATGCCTTCACGTGTTGTGTTCCCGCGCCACGCAGTCTTACAACACAAGGTCGACTGTCTTGGGTTCTCATACGAGGCTTTCAGCTGATCCGTCGAGTCTTCTCTTGAACCTTAGGTCTCACCCACGAGACGACACAGTCCCCACCACTGCTGACCTCCTCAGTCACGACCCTGGGTGAACACTGGGTCACCTGTAGACGGGATCACACCACTTCTCACCAAACCTATGCTCACGAGCGGTCATTTTGACTCCACTCGTCTGTATTCACAGGAGATGAACTGTCTCCTCTCCCGTACACAGCTGAAATATAGAATGCCAACAGTAAAACACTGGATAACTTGCTGATTCTCCTACCCCATGACCTTTACGTCAAATCTTCACCTTCAAGAGTTTCCTTGCGGTATTAATGATCAAAATTTATGGCCTAACGATATGACAAATCACATTCAAGCTTAACAAGCACTTCTGATCTAACATATGACAATTTGCCGATAATTTATTTCACTACATATCATTCTTACCTGAATCTAAAAACTTAGCATTTTATGCTTCATTACAGAAGTAAAGCATAAGAACTTTAAGCATAAGAAATGATAGCTGGTGGGAGAGTTGTCCAGCTTGTAAGCCATCTAGCAAGACTTAAGGTTCGTGTCGTATGCAACTCACACTCGTCTACGTCAGCCGGGCTGCCTGGTCTGCTCCACGTACCTACACACAGCAAGCAGATGATGATGACAGTTCTTGAGAACACCATGATATGGCTGGAGGAGCTGCTGGCGTGGTTCAGCTTCGTTCACCGCTGCATCACCTCACAAGTGCTACGTCATATTTGACTCTCCAGCCAATCACATCCTCTCCCCAAGTTCCACACAGACCAATAGGCCTACAAAATCTTCGGAGTTACAATGCACTTAACGAGAAATTGCTTCATCGGTCTTTTAACTGGCGACTGCTTGTTCCCCAGACAATTTGCTGGTTACACACCTTACTGTAATCACTAACATTCCATGTGGTTTCCTACATCGCATTTCGCCTAAGTCGCTTTTTCATTAAGCCTAGATTTTCCCTGTACGTTAGTGTTACTACTGATCATTACTGATCATTATATCCATGAACTCTTTACGTTACGTTACTGAAAACAATGTACGATCAACGTAAGGAGTCATATGTTTCCTGCAGGAGAGAAAATTGTTCGATAACAGAGCATCATCGGCATATAACAAGTGCAGCAACTCCCACTCTGTTCCTTTATGACTAAGTGTCAAACCAGATTAATCCCTCCTCAACCTCACCTCGCCCTCATCTCACGCTACGTCTCAAATCGAAAGAAGAAGAGTAACTATGGAACAGCACACACAACCTCAGCTACCCTCACGTGTCTTTCAAACCAAGTTACAGATCATGGGTTCAAATACCTCCTCCCTTAGTCTTCAGCAACTGGAATAAGATCATATTATTTTCCATCCATGCCTTCCTCTTAAATACCATGTCAGAATGTCCTCTCTCTACTGCATGGGGTTCCCTCACAGCCATCTTCCCTCCGGCCAGTGTGCCGCGGGTGGGGAGGCGCTATCTGCTTTACCCTCCTCATTCTATCTTCATAAATGAGAAATGTTGGACGCTATTACTGTCCTCCAGCAGCAGTTAACCTGGTCGTTGATCATCAGGTGTTCTGTTATCTGCCCTTCCCATGTACTTCCATATAACACTTTTAACAACATATATATATATATATATATATATATATATATATATATATATATATATATATATATATATATATATACGGTCGATATATGGTCGAGGTGGTGTGCAAAGTGAGAGGGTTAGGGAGAATGATTTGGTAAACAGAATAGAGGTAGTAAAAGCTTTGCGGAATATAAAAGCCAGCAAGGCAGCAGGTTTGGATTGTATTGCAGTGGAATTTATTAAAAAAAGGGGGTGACCCTATTGTTGACTGGTTGGTAAGGTTATTTAATGTAGGTATGACTCATGGTGAGGTGCCTGAAGATTGGCGGAATGCTTGCATAGTGCCATTGTACAAAGGAAAAGGGATAAAGGTGAGTGCTCATATCACAGAGGTATAAGTTTGTCGAGTATTCCTGGGAAATTATATGGGAGGGTATTGATTGAGAGGGTGAAGGCATGTACAGAGGATCAGATTGGGGAAGAACAGTGTGGTTTCAGAAGTGGTAGAGGATGTGTGGATCAGGTGTTTGCTTTGAAGAATGTATGTGAGAAATACTTAGAAAAGCAAATGGATTTGTATGTAGCATTTATGGATCTGGAGAAGGTATATGATAGAGTTGATAGAGATGCTCTGTGGAAGGTATTAAGAATATATGGTGTGGCAGGCAAGTTGTTAGAAGCAGTGAAAAGCTTTTATCAAGGATGTAAGGCATGTGTACGTGTAGGAAGAGAGGAAAGTGATTGGTTCTCAGTGAATGTAGGTTTACGGGAGGGGTGTGTGATGTCTCCATGGTTGTTTAATTTGCTTATGGATAGGGTTGTTAGGGAGGTGAATGCAAGAGTTTAGGAAAGAGGGGCAAATATGCAGTCTGTTGTGGATGAGAGAGCTTTGGAAGTGAGTCAGTTGTTGTTCGCTGATGATACAGCGCTGGTGGCTGATTCGGGTGAGAAACTGCAGAAGCTGGTGACTGAGTTTGGTAAAGTGTGGGAAAGAAGAAAGCTGAGTGTAAATGTGAATAAGAGCAAGGTTATTAGGTACAGTAGGGTTGAGGGTCAAGTCAATTGGGAGGTAAGTTTGAGTGGAGAAAAACTGGAGGAAGTGAAGTGTTTTAGATATCTGGGAGTGGATATGGCAGCGGATGGAACCATGGAAGCGGAAGTAAATCATAGGGTGGGGGAGGGGGCGAAAGTCCTGGGAGCGTTGAAGAATGTGTGGAAGTCGAGAACATTATCTTGGAAAGCGAAAATGGGTATGTTTGAAGGATTAGTGGTTCCAACAATGTTATATGGTTGCGAGGCGTGGGCTATAGATAGAGTTGTGCGGAGGAGGGTGGATGTGCTGGAAATGAGATGTTTGAGGACAATATGTGGTGTGAGGTGATTTGATCGAGTAAGTAATAATGGGTGAGAGAGATGTGTGGTAATGAAAAGAGTGTGGTTGAGAGAGCAGAAGAGGGTGTTTTGAAATGGTTTGGTCACATGGAGAGAATGAGTGAGGAAATATTGACCAAGAGGATATATGTATTAGAAGTGGAGGGAACAGGGAGAAGTGGGAGACCACATTGGAGGTGGGAAGATGGAGTGAAAAAGATTTTGAGTGATCGGGGCCTGAACATGCAGGAGGGTGAAAGGCGTGCAAGGAATAGAGTGAATTGGAACGATGTGGTATACCGGGGTCGACGTGCTGTCAAAGGATTGAATCAGGGCATGTGAAGCGTTTGGGGTAAACCATGGAAAGTTGTGTGGGGCCTGTATGTGGAAAGGGAGCTGTGGTTTCGGTGCATTATACACGAGTGTGAACGAAAGTGGCCTTTGTTGTCTTTTCCTAGCGCTACCTCGCGCACATGCGGGGAAGGGGTTGTTATTTCATGTATGGCGGGGTGGGGATGGGAATGAATATGGGCAGACAGTGTGAATTATGTACATGTGTGTATGTGTATATGTCTGTCAAACCAGATTAATCCCTCCTTCCCCACCTAAAATCGCTCTCATCTCACGCTACGTCTCAAATCAAAAGAAGAAGAAGAGTAACTATAGAACAACACACACAACCTCGGCTGCCCTTACGTTACAATATGTATACGTTGAGATGTATAGGTATGTATATTTGCGTGTGTGGACGTGTATGTATATATATATATATATATATATATATATATATATATATATATATATATATTATCCCTGGGGATAGGGGATTAAGAATACTTCCCACGTATTCCCTGCTTGTCGTAGAAGGCGACTAAAGGGGGAGGGAGCGGGGGGCTGGAAATCCTCCCTTCTCGTTTTTTTTAATTTTCCAAAAGAAGGAACAGAAGGGGCCAGGTGAGGATATTCCAAAAAATGCCCAATCCTCTGTTCTTAACGCTACCTCGCTAACGCGGGAAATGGCGAATAGTTTAAAAGAAAGAAAGATATACATATATATATATATATATATATATATATATATATATATATATATATATATATATATATACATATATATATATATATATATATATATATATATACGAATAAAGTGTATATGAACGCGCACCTTCATAGAACATACAAAGCTCCAACAGCCAGGATCGAGGGGTCCCAGGTTCGATCCTGGCTGTTGGAGCTTTGTATGATATATATATATATATATATATATATATATATATATATATATATATATATATATATTATCCCTGGGGATAGGGGATTAAGAATACTTCCCACGTATTCCCTGCGTGTCGTAGAAGGCGACTAAAAGGGGAGGGAGCGGGGGGCTGGAAATCCTCCCCTCTCGTTTTTTTTTTAATTTTCCAAAAGAAGGAACAGAGGGGGCCTGGTGAGGATATTCCAAAAAAGGCCCAGTCCTCTGTTCTTAACGCAACCTCGCTAACGCGGGAAATGGCGAATAGTTTAAAAGAAAGTTATATATAGATTTATTTATTTATTTTTTTTATTTGCTTTGTCGCTGTCTCCCGCGTTAGCGAGGTAGCGCAAGGAAACAGACGAAAGAATGGCCCAACCCACCCACATACACATGTATATACATACACGTCCACACCCCCAAATATACATACCTATACATCTCAATGTATACATATATATACCCACACAGACATATACATATATATCCATGTACATAATTCTTACTGTCTGCCTTTATTCATTCCCATCGCCACCCCACCACACATGGAATAACAACACTCTCCTCCCTCATGTGTGCGGGGTAGCGCTAGGAAAAGACAACAAAGGCCCCATTCGTTCACACTCAGTCTCTAGCTGTCATGTAATAATGCACTGAAACCACAGCTCCCTTTCCACATCCAGGCCCCACAGAACTTTCCATGGTTTACTCCAGACGCTTCACATGCCCTGGTTCAATCCATTGACAGCACGTCGACCCCGGTATACCACATCATTCCAATTCACTCTAATCCTTGCACGCCTTTCACCCTCCTGCATGTTCAGGCCCCGATCACTCGAAATCTTTTTCACTCCATCTTTCCACCTCCAATTTGGTCTCCCCTTCTCCTCGTTCCCTCCACCTCTGACACATATATATGTGTCAATCTTTCCTCACTCATTCTCTCCATGTGACTAAACCATTTCAAAACACCCTCTTCTGCTCTCTCAACCAAACTCTTTTTATTTCCACTCATCTCTCGTACCGTATTGTTACTTACTCGATCAAACCACCTCACACCACACATTGTCCTCAAACATCTCATTTCCAGCACATCCACCCTCCTGCGCACAACTCTATCCATAGCCCACGCCTCGCAACCATACAACATTGTTGGAACCACTATTCCTTCAAACATAGCCATTTTTGCTTTCCGAGATAATGTTCTCGACTTCCACACATTCGTCTAGGCTCCCCGAATTTTCGCCCCCTCCCCCACCCTGTGATTCACTTCCGCTTCCATGGTTCCATCCGCTGCCAAATCCACTCCCAGATATCCAAAACACTTCACTTCCTCCAGTTTTTCTCCATTCAAACTTACCTCCCAATTGACTTGACCCTCAACCCTACTGTACCTAATAACCTTGCTCTTATTCACATTTGCTCTCAACTTTCTTCTTTCACACACTTTACCAGGTAAAACTCAGTCACCAGCTTCAGCAGTTTCTCACATGAATCAACCACCAGCGCTGTATCATCAGCGAACAACAACTGACCGACTTTCCAAGCTCTCTCATCCACAACAGACTGCATACTTGCCCTTTTCCATAAAATTATCATTTGTGTGTTTCAAATACATGTATAGTACACCGTCTTTTATCCTTGTATATATGTACCATGTTTTTATTCTAATGTATACACATAGTGACAAACACAAACACGAACAAAGACAAAATGATCAGGATAGAACAAAAAAAGTGAAAAAAATGGCTTCAGAATAATCATCATCCGGCAGGAAGTATGCTACGGGATTGTGTGTACGATCAAGGAATTATCATTATCCAGCAGGAAGTAAACTACGGGATTGTATGTACGATGAAGGAATTAGGAGTCGACATTATTCCTAATCTATTGTCAGAGTCCCATGTTAAGAGAACTTAACGAGCGAAAAAATTGTCTGCGAGCAGATATCAAATGGTGCATGGTTAAGAAAATATCTAGTATGCAGTTCATATCCTACATAAGGCCAATAGTACAATATGCTTCTCAAGTTGGGTCACCGAACGTAAAGAACCATAAAGAGTTAATAGAGAAGGTCTAGAGGAGGGGAACAAAGATGATGCCAGAAGTAAGAGAGCTGAGTGTACAGGGAAAGCTTGGAAGCTTTAGAATATGCTCACCATGGAAGAGAGAAGAGTGAGGGGATGACCCGATCACAACATATACTGTTTTGAACCAGATTGTTGGTGTAGACAGAGAACGGCTCTTCGAAGATGAAGGGATAAGACATACAGAGGACACAACATGAAATTAAGCCAGAAACTTGTTCAAAAAAGATGTAGAAAAAAATACTTATAAGAATGATGAACGAATGGAGAAGACTGGAAGCGTTTAGATACAAATTACACAATAGGGTAAACCAGGTGCCCATTTATCATCCATCCCCGAGGGTAGGATAAACAGCTTGGTTGGCTGTGGGCCGACTACCGCGCCCAGAATTCGAACCCAGGCGGATGTGTAAGCTAATCATGATTAGAGAAGCTTACCATTAAACCACGTAAGAGTGCGAGTTCATCCAGCTGTTGTCTCGAGTTGACGTGTTAGTTAGGCTCCCTGTAACTGACCTGGACCAAGGTGGTCTATTGACCTTGTTCTGGGTATCATCAGACCTCCTGTATTTGACCTGGACCAGGTTGGTCTGTTGACCTACCACTGGGTACCATCGGACCCTTGTCACTGACCTGGACCAGGTTGGTCTGTTAACATGACCCAAATCATTGTGTTAACCGAACTGTGTGACTGTGACTGTATGGTGTGTCTGCTGTTGTATCTGGTGAGATGATGAAAAATGACGAGGTGCAGTGAAACGGTGAAGTACTGCGGTAAATACCTGCAGTGAACTGTCCATACCTGCTGACCAACACTGTTGGTGCTCACATGTGGTGGTTATTTTGGCCCCATTTACCACAGCCTGAGCAGATGGCGGGTGTGATTGTAACCGTGACACTGGAGCTGGCTCTGGCTCCGACAGACGTAGTGCCCCTGACTCTGAGTCACGTGTGGGAGGGGAGCTACCCACTAGTTATGATGTCTGCTGTACACCTAGGGAGCGAAGGGCGACGCGCGAACACAGGAAGGCAAGCCCAGCGTAAAGACGTGATTTTGGTTAATATGTTGACTCAAGAGTGGATTCCTACCTGCCTTGTGGGCGGTGGTGCAGAGGATGATACACAATGCACGGAAGGTCCAGGAACTGAGGCTTCAGGAATGGAGCTGAATAACGAATTACATATTGAGGAGAAAAGTTAACAAGCGCTGGACGGCTTTGAATAAATAATCCAGTATTTCACAATGAAGGCGAACTGTTTACAAGACGTTGAGCACCAGTGATTGGATCGTGTGTCAAGATATACAACAAGTGAATGATTTACAACAGGCGAAGATGTACATGTAAGGTAAACAGCGGCAGGATATTGTTATGGACGCAATGCTGACACATGTTGTAGTATTTGGCAAGAATCATCTCTGATCTCGCTAGTCTTACAACAGTCGAGGAAGTACGTAATGTTGTGGGTCGTGACCCACAGATGTATGGGCCCTCTCGTACGATACCAGGATGGTAGACGGATCAGCAGCTGGTGTTGGTAATGCTTCCGTCGTTGACCGTCTCACTCCCGCCTCAGTGGGTGAGAACGCCAACCAGACTCACACCTCGGGTGTGTCACCTGACAGCAAGACTCATGATGAAATTCAGCTCCAGGAGACATCATGCACGGCAGCCACTGTGTCAAGAACATTGACCAAGACACTGGCGCGAATATTGTGTACAGGATGACATAGTGAATAGGTCATAAGAGATGACTTCAACTACCTCAGCAGGAGGCAGAAAAGAAAAAATCTTTAACTGCTCTTCGGTCTGTGTGTAGAGGCTCAACAAGATGGATTCTGACCGTCAATATCGGATCTGTTCCTGGAGAATAGGTAGCTTTATAAGTAGAACAAATGACGTGGAGCCGACAGTGTCAAACACAATTCGCCTGATCTAACTTGCCTTCAAGAGCCTTTCTACTCTACACTGATCCTTCTACTTGCAGGATTTCAGGATATCATTGTTACAGAACGACCAGCAGCAGCGGCCTTCCTTGTCACTCATGTTCTCAACATTATCCCTCGTGATGTCATCTGTGAATGTGACTCGATAATATCTATCAGCTCCTCTGAATTACTGTCACTGATGCTGATCCTTACACCTGCAATACGTGCACCAGCTCAGGTGAGCTTAATGGACACAATTTCCCTCTCTCAGGTCAGAGGAACTCGTCTATATGGGGGATCTAAACTCACAACATCCCGGCTCTGAGGACAGCAACATCAAGTCCTTAAGGATCCAAATTCCTGACGTCTATCAATGCAAAATCTTTATCTCTGATGACTTCCCTGTTCTCCTTAAGTCAAGAGTCTCCGAGCCTCGTAGTATCCTTTACATCACACGTCGCATCTCCATCCCCCAAGAACCTTTGTGGCGTCTTCACTGACAAGCTTGAGTCCATGGTAAGCTGGACGCACCACCACAACTGCTGACCCTGGCAGTAACATGGTGGCCGTCATCTGCGAACTCACCAGAAGAGGACACACAAGCACAACACACCACAACACATGCCCGGACACATGTGTGATCATTCTCCCCCGTTTTACCAACTGCCTGAACAGGGATTTCGTGAGGTGAAGAATTAGGTGTGTATTGACAGCCGACACCTCCATATGCAAGACATTACAGCCAACACACACACCAGATTCAGGTATGAGAGGCAATGAACAAGATCAGGGCCAGCAAACCGCCACCCTTACATCATAGGCCACTGGACTTCGTAAATAAAGTAGCGCAACAATGGTCAACAGTAACAAAGGCGCTGCTTCAACATGTTCAGGTCGACCTGCACCAGAATGTCGTTGATAGAAGCTATAATAACTCAGAAATAACATAGTGAACACATGGGAACACATAACATCTCACTCACACTTAAGGAGCTACGACTTGAGTGCACTTCTCAAAGGGCACCAGCGGACGAAGGTGTCACCTCTGATGTCCTACGCCTCATACTTGATGTGAAATCTTCCATAATCCTCTTCTCGACCTCTTCAGTGTCAGCCTTCATCACGGAGTCTTATACCCAAGCCTAACCCTGATCACTCTCGACTTATCTCCCTCACGTCCTGTGTCTGTGGGCGTTCTAAAGTGTATTATCCTTAACAGATTCGCAGACACCCAGCTATCATCTTATTTCTGTGGTTTCTCACGTGGTAGAGGAACACACGAGGAATCTCACGTGGTAGAGGAACACACGTGGTTTCTCATGTGGTAGAGGGACACACGTGGTTTCTCATGTGGTAGAGGGACACACGTGGTTTCTCATTTGGTAGAGGGACACACGTGGTTTATCATATGGTAGAGGGACACACGTGGTTTATCATATGGTAGAGGAACACGTCACAAAGCTTTGCTAAGAAGGACCTTGTTCAGGAACAGGGGAATGTATGGGCTTACCTCACAGACCTTAAATCTCCTTTGGATATCACTCATAGGTACATCATCTCTCAGCGATTTTCAGAACTTGGCGTGTGGGGTCAGATGCTCAGATGTGATCAAAGGCTACGCCTCACACAACCACTCAAGGTCTGAGGAAGAGGATCTCGTAGCGACTTGCCTCACTTGAGCTCAGAAGACTCCATAGGGAGCGGTTCCCAACCCAACACTGTTCATCGTTTTCCGTACAACCTTCTGTCCAGCCATGAGTACTGTCCAACCATGATCCTTGTACTGTTCAACCATGATCCTTGTACTGTCCAGCCATGATCCTTGTACTGTCCAGCCATGATCCTTGTACTGTCCAGCCATGATCCTTGTACTGTCCAGCCATGATCCTTGTACTGTCCAACCATGATCCTTGTACTGTCCAGCCATGATCCTTGTACTGTCCAACTATGATCCTTGTACTGTCCAACCATGATCCTTGTACTGTCCAACTATGATCCTTGTACTGTCCAACCATGATCCTTGTACAGTCCAACAATGATCCTTGTTCTGTCCAACCTTGATCCTTTCACTGTCCAACCATGATCCTTGTACTGTCCAACCATGATCCTTTCACTGTCCAACCATGATCCTTGTACAGTCCAACAATGATCCTTGTTCTGTCCAACCTTGATCCTTGTACTGTCCAACCATGATCCTTGTACTGTCCAACCATGGTCCTTGTACTGTCCAACCATGATCCTTGTACTGTCCAACCATGATCCTTGTACTGTCCAACCATGATCCTTGTACTGTCCAACCATGATCCTTGTACTGTCCAACCATGATCCTTGTACTGTCCAACCATGATCCTTGTACTGTCCAGCCATGATCCTTGTACAGTCCAACCATGATCCTTGTACTGTCCAACCATGATCCTTGTACTGTCCAACCATGATCCTTTCACTGTCCAACCGTGATCCTTGTACTGTCCAACCATGATCCTTGTACAGTCCAACCATGATCCTTGTACTGTCCAACCATGATCCTTGTAGTGTCCAACCATGATCCTTGTACAGTCCAACCATGATCCTTGTACTGTCCAACCATGATCCTTGTAGTGTCCAGCCATGATCCTTGTACTGTCCAGCCATGATCCTTGTGCTGCTCCTACTGTTCCTAACTATGTTGACATCACCTGTCTTATCACCTCCTCCCATGAGAGCTCTCAAGTCTTCCCCGCCCGTTTCACACACTCCGCCACTCATGGTGACCTTGTCATCAACACTATCAAGACAGAAGTTCGAATTCGTAACGATTGTATCACGAATGAGAATAACTTTGTGCTTCACAATGATATACCTGAACTGTGTAACACTTAAACCTACCGAGGCAATGATATTTTTTCATGTTAGCTGAGATGGCACGGGCACATAGAATTGAATACGCCAGCATATTTAGACTTCTTCTTTTTTTATGTTCTCTAATTTTCTCGGTAAAATTCTATCATTGAATGGGTACTCAAACGCCAGTTTTCCAAAGTTATCTATTCTGTTTCAATCAAGCTTTTGCCTTCACTTAGGCATCATCACGAAACTACAAAAGAGAGAGAGAATGTGCGTCGCAAAACTTGGATATGAAGTGTAAAACGCAAACAACATGTATAGAAGAAACAAAGTCGAAGAAACCCACGTTACATAACACATAAAAAGAAAGGGAAGACACTACAATCGATACAAATTAAAAATATCTTGACGGGCAGTGTGAGTTACAACTTGAGTAACAAATATGAATACAAAAATAAAAAAAAGACTTACAGTTGAAGAAACACAGAAGAACATTGTTAAACGAGACTGGGATATAGACAGTCCATCACTAACCATACTAAGTTCGACCAAGCAGGACCGTTATTGTCCAGATGTGGAGATGAGGTCAGGTTGGGCTCGTCTGATTCTCTCTGACCTTCGTAACCCAGGACTGGGCTGGTCAGTGACACGTTCCTACTGTCCAGAAATGGTGGACTCGGTAGCTTGTAGCGGGTCAGCTGCTGCAAGAGGTGAAGGACACAACCCTCCTCACCAGTTGGTATGTGGAAAATGATATTTGGTTATTAGTGTCAATGTTATCAGTATCTCCCATTGTGGCAGCGTCCTAATCTCAGCCTGAGAGCCATAGAATATATCGTTATAGTAAACATTGTTCCTCCATGTCCTAGTGATGAACACATACCCCAAGAATTATGATCATCTCTGTCAGGGGAGAGGATAGAGTCAGGATATTGATGTTGGAAATATAACTTGCAATTATCCTGTGTAAGAGCAATATTATTTTGAGGACGACGTCTGAATAGACACGGTTGGAAACTTTTTCCTCGTGAGGGATTATATCTGAGGCTTTCATCATGACTGGTAGTGGGTGAGAGGAGGAAGGTGGCAGGAGGTGGCACTGTGGCTGTGGAGGGAGAGAGAGACAGAGAGCTGTCCGACCCCAGCCTCACACTCGGGAGATTTCAACGCACTACGAGGGATTTCCCTGAAGTCCACGATCAATAGGACGTGTGATTTTACAGAAGTCATAGCGAACCACTTAGCACACGAACCATCACTCTTGAAACACTTAGCTTTGCCCTTGAACACGACGGTATAACGTTGAAGAACGGCGCCACGACAAATAACGTGATCCTTTAGTGTTAAGTCGAAGATCACGTCTTCATTCCCAAGGGTGGTGCTCAAATGGGTAAGTCTGTCGAAGCCGAAGTGCTTCTCCAGTTCTCATCTTGAAGTATCACCACTCCCATGTGTAGGAACTGATGAAAAAAATACATGTTACCTCGTGTGTTACGAACAACTACATAGACACTAGCGAAATAATGCAATAGTAAAAGTTTGGTAAAGAGGTCGAGGTGAGACGCAGTGGGGAAAATATTACTACCCGCTTCATCAACAGTGGAGGTGACTGCTCCACGTACAGCCCAGGTTGCGGCCCAGGGACCCGTCTGTTGCTGTACAACACTCCTCCAGAGGAATCTCCGCCAGCAATATCTCATATCCTGTTTCTCAGACAAATTAGCCAAGACATGAAGTAATTGATCAGTAGCGAGGAGGCCAGGGGCAGTAATAATGACCAGGGCCCCTGCCTGGCATACACAAGGACGCCCTGTCAAGTAAAGTGAAAATTTCCCTGAGTCAGCTGGACCTGGCGGAGTTACGACTGTAGAGTAGGTCCTTATCCTCCGTACTCACTTACGCATGAGTGATCAGTATGTATGTACATATGTCCAGCGTCAACAACTACTATACATATATATATATATATATATATATATATATATATATATATATATATATATATATATATATATATATATATATATATATATTTATTTATTTATTAATTTATTTTGCTTTGTCGCTGTCTCCCGCGTTAGCGAGGTAGCGCAAGGAAACAGACAAAAGAATGGCCCAACCCACCCACATGCACATGTATACACATACACGTCAACACACGCAAATATACATACCTATACATCTCAACGTATACATATATATACACACACAGACATATACATATATACACATGTACATAATTCATACTGTCTGCCTTTATTCATTCCCATCGCCACCTCGCCACACATGTAATAACAACCCCCTACCCCCTCATGTGCGCGAGGTAGTGCTAGGAAAAGACAACAAAGGCCCCATTCGTTCACACTCAGTCTCTAGCTGTCATGTAATAATGCACCGAAACCATAGCTCCCTTTCCACATCCAGGCCCTACAGAACTTTCCATGGTTTACCCCAGACGCTTCACATGCCCTGGTTCAATCCATTGACAGCACGTCGACCCCGGTATACCACATCGTTCCAATTCACTCTATTCCTTGCACGCCTTTCACCCTCCTGCATGCTCATGCTCCGGCCACTCAAAATCTTTTTCACTCCATCTTTCCACTTCCAATTTGGTCTCCCAATTCTCGTTCCCTCCACCTCTGTCACATATACCCTCTTGGTCAATCTTTCCTCACTCATTCTCTCCATGTGACCAAACCATTTCAAAACACCCTCTTCTGATCTCTCAACCACACTCTTTTTATTACCACACATCTCTCTTACCCTATTATTACTTACTCGATCAAACCACCTCACACCACATATTGTCCTCAAACATCTCATTTCAAGCACAGCCATCCTCCTGCGCACAACTCTATCCATAGCCCACGCCTCGCAACCATACAACATTGTTGGAACCACTATTCCTTCAAACATACCCATTTTTGCTTTCCGAGATAATGTTCTCGACTTCCACACATTCTTCAAGGCCCCCAGGATTTTCGCCCCCTCCCCCACCCTATGATCCACTTCCGCTTCCATGGTTCCATCCGCTGCCAGATCCACTCCCAGATATCTAAAACACTTCACTTCCTCCAGTTTTTCTCCATTCAAACTCACCTCCCAATTGACTTGACCCTCAACCCTACTGTACCTAATAACCTTGCTCTTATTCACATTTACTCTTAACTTTCTTCTTCCACACACTTTTCCAAACTCAGTCACCAGCTTCTGCAGTTTCTCACATGAATCAGCCACCAGCGCTGTATCATCAGCGAACAACAACTGACTCACTTCCCAAGCTCTCTCATCCCCAACAGACTTCATACTTGCCCCTCTTTCCAAAACTCTTGCATTTACCTCCCTAACAACCCCATCCATAAACATATATATATATATATATATATATATATATATATATATATATATATATATATATATATATATATATATATTGATTGTAATTTGTCGTTGTCTCCCGCTATAGCAAGGTAGCGCAAGGAAACAAACCAATGGCCCAACCCACCTACATACAAATGTATATACGTACACGTCCACACACGCACATATACATACCTATACATTTCAGCGTATACATATATATACATACACAGACATATACATATATACACATGTACATAATGCATACTTGCTACCTTTATATATTCCCGTCGCCACCCTGCCACACACGAAATGACAACCCCCCCTCCCCCCACGCGCGCAAGGTAACGCTAGGAAAAGACAACAAATGGCACATTCTTTCACACTCAGTCTCTAACAGTCATGTATAATGAACCAAAACCACAGCTCCTTTCCACATCCAGGCCCCACAGAACTTTCCATGGTTTACCCCAGATGCTTCACATGCCCTGGTTCAATTCATTGACAGCACGTCGACCGCGGTAAGGTACCACATCGCTCCAATTCACTCTATTCCTTGCACGCCTTTCACCCTCCTGCATGTTCAGGCCCCGATCGCTGAAAATCTTTTTCACTCCATCCTTCCACCTCCAATTTGGTCTCCCACTTCTCGTTCCCTCCACCTCAGACACATATATCCTCTTGGTCAATCTTTCCTCACTCATTCTCTCCATGTGACAGAACCATTTCAAAACACCCTCCTCTGCTTCCTCAACTACACTCTTTTTATTACCACACATCTCTCTTACCCTTTCATTACTTACTCGATCAAACCACCTTACACCACATATTGTCCTCAAACATCTCATTTCCAACACATCCACCCTCCTCCGCACAACCCTATCTATAGCCCACGGCTCGCAACCACATGACATTGTTGGAACTACTATTCCTTCAAACATACCCATTTTTGCTTTCCGAGATAATGTTCTCGCCTTCCTCACATTCTTCAACGCTCCCAGAATTTTCGCCCCCTCCCCCACCCTGTGACTTACTTCCGCTTCCATGGTTCCATCCGCTGCCAAATCCACTCCCAGATATCTAATACACTTCACTTCCTCCAGTTTTTCTCCATTCAAACTTACCTACCAGTTGACTTGTCCTTCAACCCTACTGTACCTAATAACCTTGCTCTTATTCACATTTACTCTCAGCTTTCTTCTTTCACACACTTTACCAAACTCAGTCACCAGCTTCTGCAGTTTCTCACACGAATCAGCCACCAGCGCTGTATCATCAGCGAACAACAACTGACTCACTTCCTAAACACTCTCATCCACAACAGACTGCATACTTGCCCCTCTCTCCAAAACTCTTGCATTCACCTCCCTAACAGCCCTATCCATAAACAAATTAAACAACCATGGAGACATCACGCACCCCTGCCGCAAACCGGCATTCACTGAGAACCAATCACTTTCCTCTCTTCTTACTCGTACACATGCCTTACATCATCGATAAAGACTTTTCATTGCTTCTAGCAACTTGCCTCCCACACCTATATTCTTAATACCTTCCACAGAGCATTTCTATGAACTCTATCATATGCCTTCTCCAGATCCATAAATGTTACATACAAATCCATTTGTTTTTCTAAGTATTTCTCATAAACATTCTTCAAAGCAAACACCTGATCCACACATCCTCTACCACTTCTGAAACCACAGTGCTCCTCCCAATCTGATGCTCTGTACATGCTTTCACTCTGTCAATCAATACCTCCCATATAATTTCCCAGGAATACTCAAAAGACTTATATCTCTGTAATTTGAACACTCACCTATATTCCCTTTGCCTTTATACAATGGCACTATGCATACATTCCGCCAATCCTCAGGCACTTCACCATGAGCCATGCATACATCAAATATCCTTACCAACCAGTCAACAACACAGTCACCCTCTTTTTTAATAACTTCCACTGCAATACCATCCAAACTCGCCGCCTTGCCGGCTTTCATCTTCTGCAAAACTTTCACTACCTCTTCTCTGTTTACCCTTTCACTTCGCACACCACCTTGACCAAAACACCTTACATCTAGCACTCTGTCATCTAACACATTCAACAAACCTCCAAAATACTCACTCCATCTCCTTCTCACATCACCACTACTTGTTATCACCTCCCCATTTGTCCCCTTCACCGATGTTCCTGTTTGTTCTCTTGTCTTACGTACTTAGTTTACCTCCTCCAAAACACCTTTTTATTTTCCCTAAAATTTAATGATACTCTCTCACCCCAACTCTCATTCGCCCTCTTTCTCACCTCTTCCACCTTTCTCTTGACCTCCTGCCTCTTTCTTTTATACATCTCCCAGTCATGTGCACTGTTTCCCTGCAAAAATCGTCCAAATGCCGCTCTCCTCTGTTTCACTAATAATCTTTATTCTTCATCCCACCACTCACTACCCTTTTTAATCTGCCCATCTCCCACGTTTCTCATGCTACAAGCATATTTTGCTCAAACCATTACTGCTTCGCTAGATACATCCCATTCCTCCCCCATTCCCCTTACGTTCTTTGTTCTCACCTTTTTCCATTCTGCACTCAGTGTGTCCTGGTACTTCCTCACACAAGTCTCCTTCCCAAGCTCACTTACTCTCACCGCTCTGTTCACCCCATCATTCTCTCTTCTTTTCTGAAAACCTCTATAAATCTTCACCTTTGCCTTCACAAGATAATGATCAGACATCCCTCCATTTGCACCTCTATGCACATTAACATCCAAAAGTCTCTCTTTCACGCGCCTATCAATTAACAAGTAATCCAATAACGCTCTCTGGCCATCTCTTCTACTTGCATACGTATACTTATATATATATATATCTCTTTTTAAACCAGGCATTCCCAATCACCAGTCCTTTTTCAGCACACAAATCAACAAGCTCTTCACCATTTCCATTTACAACACTGAACACCCCATGTACACCAATTGTTCATTCAACTGCCACATTACTCACCTTTGCATTCAAATCACCCATCACTATAACCCGGTTTCGTGCATCAAAACTGCTAACACACTTACTCAGCTGCTCCCCAAAACTTGCCTCTCATGATCTTTCTTCTTATGCCCAGGGGCATAGGCACCAATAATCACCCATCTCTCTCCATCCACTTTCAGTTTTACCCATATCAATGTAGAATTTACTTTCTTAAACTCTATCAAATACTCCCACAACTCCTGTTTCCAGAAGTAGTGCTACTCCTTCCCTTGCTCTTGTCCTCTCATCAACCCCTGACTCTACCCCCAAAATATTCCTAAACCACTCTTCCCCTTTACCCTTGAGCTTCGTTTCACTCATAGCCAAAACATCCAGGTTCCTTTTCTCAAACTTACTACCTATCTCTCCTTTTTTCTCATCTTAGTTAAATCCACGCACATTTAGACACCCCAATCTGAGCTGTCGAGGAGGATGAGCACTCCCCGCGCGACTCCTTCTTCTGTTTCCCCGTTTAGAAAGTTAAAATACAAGGAGGGGAGGGTTTGTAGCCCCCGCTCCCGTCCCCATTAGTCGCCTTCTACGACACGCTGGAAATGCGTGGGAAGTATTCTTTCTCCCCTATCCTCAGGGATATATATATATATATATATATATATATATATATATATATATATATATATATATATATATATATATATATATATATATATATATATATAAATATATATATATATGATATATATATATATATATATATATATATATATATATATATATATATATATATATATATATATATGAATGTAATGCATATGAAAGCGCACTTTCGTAGAACACATAATGTCCCCCAACAGCCAGGATTCGAAACCCAGGATATTTTGCATGGTAGCCGGGAACGCTAACCGCTCGGCTATAATTGCCCCTACTAGGGAAATGTATTTCCGAATCCTTGCTGTTGGAGAGCATTATGTGATATATATATATATATATATATATATATATATATATATATATATATATATATATATATATATATATATATATATATATATATATCATGTATAGCATACAAGCCTCCAATTGCCAGGTTCTAACCCAGGACCCCTGCGTGGCAGGCGGGAGCGCTACTGCTGGGCTATGATCGCCTCTATTAGGGAAATGGCTATTCAAATACTATGTAAGCTGGGAGTAGATTTTTTCTGACGCACTTAGAATTGAATGCGACGACATTTTTAGAGTTATTGATCATCTTTCTTATGTTCTCTAATTTTCCCAGTTCTACTCTGCCATTAGGTGAGTGCTTAAACACCATTTGTCTAGAATCACCCATTCTATTTCAATCAAGCTTTCGCCTTAACAGAGGCATCATCAGCAATAGTTGACGATACACAAAGAACAATATTCAACGGGGTAGCAATATAGAAGGTCCATCACTAAATATACTAAGTTATTGTCCAGATGTGGAGTTGAGGTCAGGTTGGGCTCGTCTGATTCTATCTGACCTTCTTAACCCAGGACCGGGTGGGTCAATAACGTGTTCCTCCTATCCAGAAATGGAGGGTCAATAACTTGTTCCTTCTACCCTAAAACAGCATTAGGTCTACGTCTTATTGGCGGGCCATCAAAGAGCTGTATGGCGGTGGTCATGTTGGTCTGGATGTGGATGACTGGTGCTTTCCCTCTAATGTGAATGGCTTCTAATATCTATAGTCTCCTCCGATCACTGCATCTAGTAATGATTTTGGCGTGATTCACCATACTTTGCCTTGTTGGTCTCGTTCCATGCTTATGTTCATGATGTTGTTTGATTCCACCTTCCTGTAAGTGGAGCGAGAGGCGGCGGCTCAGGGTGCAGGTTGTATGCCTAGTGTAGTTCATGTGGTGAGGCTGACAGTCCCCAGTATGGCATGGGTACTCATATACCACATCAGTACGATTCAGACTTCCAGAGCGACCTACCATGTTGTTGTTCATGACGAGCGAACATGTTTTCGGATTGTTGTAGTATATTGTCAGACTGATATCCTTGTCTTCATCAATCGCCTTGCAGTTTCTGGCCACAAGATCTCGCACGACCTTCTCGTGCTCTCGATATGTTGTCGTAAATGTGTTCCTGTGGTAAACTTTAGATGTCACGTTGAGGTTGTCTGTTTGCCACGAGATGTTGCTCCAGCATGTTGTTCACAACGGTATCAAATTCAGTAATTGAATATCCATTGTTGATTAACATTTGCCGGACACATCGAAGTTCTTGATGTAGAAGCAGCCAGGTTGAGCACAGCTTGATCGCTCTCCTCACGTATGCACGAATGACACTCCTCTTGTAATCTGAGTGCATTCACTTATTCCATTCATACATTTATCTTGGTTGGTGAGTTTTCTGTAAACGTCGGGGACGAAAGATCCTGTTGTGGCACTCACCTTTACGTCCAGGAATGGAATCTTACCATCATCATTCAACTCTAATGTAAATCTTAAGCCTGAGGTTTCTTGGAGTAGGTTACGGAGGTTTTCCCAGTGGGTTTAAGTTATCTACGTATATAAAAATGTCGTCTGTATATCTGCACCATGGAAGCACCTGTCAGATGTCCGCAAGGGAAGTCTTACCGGCACGTGGATGGAATAGCCACGGGGTCACCTCTGGGGGTTGTCTTTGTGCAGACATTTATGTCCTATGTTGAAACTTCAGCGTTGTGATCTGAGGACATGACACCCCAGATTTACCGTAGATATATGTATACGACATTTTCATCTGCGTAGATCATTTGATTCGCTAGAAAATCTATGCTTTTGATAAGACCAAGTCTGAAGGAGGGTCCTGGGAATAGACCGGCATCTTCAGCAAAATCATCTACATGGAAATGAGTCTCATGTCTGATATGTGAAGGTATGCATAGGAATTAGATGCGTAGGCCAGTGTTATAGACTTCTGTGTGTAGGGAGTCAGTGATCGATGGAATAGTCTCTCGCGGGGCAAATTTTTCCAGAGAGTGTTGCAGGAGGCAGAGAGGATGACAACATGAACTTAGAATTTGACGAGATACTCAATGTTACTATTGCCGTAGGCAGCATAAACCACACTGACCTTAGTGCTTTCGTATGAGGATCTATCATTCATACGTAAGCAGTGTGTCGTCAGGTCCTGGTTGTAACCACATTGTTCACACGTTAGTCCTTGTAGAATATGAGGACTGAGTCGGCCAGGAGAGCAAAGTACATCATCAGTTTGGGGGAGGTCTGATGTGCCGAGGTTTTATGAATGCTCGTACAAGATCTGTCGGTACTAGATCCCACAGTGACCATAGCTGGACACAGCTAAGGTCGAGCCACCTGCGGTACCCTGATGAGTGACATTTCCTACAAGCAGCTGAGGTCGTCGGTGATATTTGTAGAAGATGTTACGGAGAAGAACTGTTGCCAAGGGAAAATCTGGCCATACGATTGCAGACGTAGCAAGATGGCTGGCTGGGAACATGGAACCCTGCAGTGCAACGATGGGAGTAAGAACTGCATTTAAGGCCTTGGATAAGTCAGTGAACACTGCTTAGAAGTTATACTAACTGTAGGTACGATCTGTATTAGTTCATCATGCCATCCGCCTGGCTCTATATCTGTCTACCATCCTCAACTCAATTCTATTTCCCAATAGAAGAATGAAGTAGATACAGCTTCTCATGTCACCTGCACACATTCTGAACCCGTGTGGCCTGGATGACACTCCCGGCCACTGTGGTGTGTGGGGTATATCTCCGGCTGGCTGGAGCATCTAACACTTAAGCATGCGTTATGTGTCTGGTGTCTTCCTCAGCTTAAACCATCGAAGTTTGAGAACCTCGACCTGCTGAGCGGCATGGGGGAAGGAGGTGGGGGGAGCAAGTGGCAGGGGGTTGTCTGGCCCTCTGATCACACCCACACTCCTCCAACATCTCACCTCCACTCCCCACACTCCTCCCAGCCCTCATCCACTCGCCTCCCAGCCTTCTTCACCCCCCCCCCCCCCCCCCCAACGCTCACCACCACCACCCACATTCTTCTCAGGCCTCACCACACAGCGCAAACCCCCTCAGCATTCACCGCCACCGCTCACCCTCCTCACATCCCTCACCACTACCACCCACTCTCCTCCCGGCCCTCACCACATGCACCCACACCTTTCTCAGCCTTTAGTATTACCTCTCACACTCCTTCCAGCCTCCATCCGGCCACACCTGTCAAGGCTTGAAGACGGACGTGTCTGCTCAGTGAAGACCTATAAGCAAAAGATGCGGGCAAACGTGTTTCTATATTTCATGAAACGAAATCAACAAAATCAAGGCGACCATCAAAAGTGTAGCCAGATTTGATGTGGGCGGAGGCGCCTCCCGTCATACTGTAGCCAGAACATAAGGTTTCGTAGGAAAGAGTAAGGACGTTACTGTGAACTTGGGTGGAGTAGGAACTAGAATGGAGAAGACAGTGGACAAAAGTGATAATTCTCAAGAGGTTACGTGCAAAGCGAAACCCAGATGAGGTGGAGAAAAGACAGAAACAGAAACTAACAACAGGCTAAAGCACTGGATGATGAAATGGGAATATCTCTTAGCCTCCCTTTTCCTTAATCATACATTGCGATGTGGAGGTATGTAGTAGGGAGGAAAACAAGAGGAGGCTGTGTTCCCCTGGAGCTCGGCTGGCAAAAAAACCAGATACACCAGTTACAGGGGAAACTGCTGATGACTGTATAGTGGTTATCAAGGCTGGAACAAACAACGTTGTTCACGGTAGATCAGAAGACATTCTTGGGAAGTATAAGGCTATGACTAGCAAGTTTAAAAAAACAGCCCTCGGAAGGCTGTGTATGTGGGAGTTCCTCCTAGATATGATGTAGGATCTGTTACTGAGTAGAATGCATCTAGAGCGCATCTGTGGTGTACATAGATTTGATTGGTAATTTCTCTGGAGGCAGAAGCTTGTTTAGCTATAGATGGCCTGCA
Organism: Panulirus ornatus; assembly: GCF_036320965.1. Lineage (NCBI taxonomy): Eukaryota > Metazoa > Arthropoda > Malacostraca > Decapoda > Palinuridae > Panulirus > Panulirus ornatus. The sequence continues at coordinate 20,490,360 of NC_092282.1, forward strand.
TTCAAACTGAGTAGAATTCTAGGAAGATGGATAAGCAGGTGTGAGCCAGAGAGATGGTAAGAACAGGCGACATCGACCTAAGAAGCTGGCTGTCAGACACCTTTGGGTTAGGTAGTGTTCCAAGTGACTTGAGTCTGGTGGCGTGATGTCGTATGTTTAAATCACAACCACAATGTCTTCCTGAGCGAAACATTAACGCTTTTTTTTACACCCAGACGAGAAGTAATAATGCGCAGTGATTATGTCATAAGCCTGCCAGAGAAGCTTGATATCATAGCAACACCAGAGACCTGGACGAATTTTCCAAGGAAAAAAAAGAAAATTCTCTTTAGCAGAGTTATTGATTCTGAGGGATAAAGTCTCCTGTATGGATAGACCACATAAATCTTGCGGTGATGTTGTATTGTACTTATGAGAGAGACTGTCGGTAAATATAGAAAATGAAATGTCGTGACGTACGATCCACTATATATCGAATCGTGAAATGTTCAGAATCATTTTTGGCGTAGTGTATAGACCTCAACAAAAGATGCATAGAAAACGATTGAAAAAAAAGATAACAAAGAAGCAATACTTGTTGGTGTTATGAACCCAACATAAACCAGGATCTCATGATAGATGACCACGAGGGTAACGTCAAGATGATTTAATTCTATCCTGATCTATAGATACAATGATCCAGACCCAACTAGAGGTGAGGGGATTTTAGGTGGAGGAATCTCCGAAAACATGGACTCCTCGAAGACTGATGACCAACCATCAACATGGACTCTGGAATAAGAGATCAGGTTTGACGATTGTGATCAAATTCTTTAGTCTTTTACTTACATCCTTGGTACTTATATCTTGCCCCATGGTTCCTTTTACATCTTTATGAAGCTCTCGCAGAGTCCAGGAAGCCGGCCACATCCACCAGTTAGGACCATGGGTCATAGTGTGTACAGATCTTTCTTCAGAACATAAATCTGATTCAAGACCTCAGCAGTGATCATAGATTTTCGAGTTAAATAAGACTCTTGGATGAAGATATATTTTCTGAACCATTGCCCTCTCTCGTTCACCTTTGAAGTGATTTTGTTCAAAGTGGGCCTCAAGATACCTTCTGATGTTGTATTCTTACACTTTCGTAAAACCTTCGACCAAATTACCACGGTGCAGGAAATTGAGTCTGTACGTGGATTGCTGACTGCCTCACAGACAGGATGCAACGGGTGGAATTAAATGGGGAAGCGTCCGACTGGCTTCACGCGACGGACGGGGTACCACAAGGCTCAGTCCTGGGACCCATGCCGTTCATCCTCGACATCAAAACCACCTGGAGATACGACCAAACCAGGAGGATGACGAAATTTGCAAACAATGCGAATGATTTGAATACAGTCCAGTCAAAGAAATACTGCCAGAAGATCCAGAGGGATTCAGACAAAGTAATGTAGTAGTTTAGAGACATGGCGAGTGGATTTCAACGTAGAAAAATACGGAAAATGCACTTCGGTGCTGAAAGATGATTCATCACGAACACAAAATAGATTTGATATAAGAAAAAGTCCTGGAGTCATTATACGTTAGAAATTTCTGCTGATTGGTCATAAAAAGAATTCGTCTACCGCTGGTGTTTTGAGCTGAGAGCCTATAACCTAATCCTACTGTTATAATCCTGTGAGGCTTATCTATAACCTTAGTAAAATTGAAGTTACTCAAGTATGGAGAACCAATGCCTTGCTGTTTACAAAAACGCCAACAATTTTGTAAACTATGAAACAAAGGAAACGATACTCACTCTTCATAACTCCCTGCGTCGAACCTCACTTGGAAGATACTTTTCAAGAGGAAATTCAAAGAAGAGCAGCCAGTTTAATTTCCTCATTCAGAAATAAGCCTCGTGAAGGAAGTACTTACATATAGAATCATCTTCTCTGATAAATGTAATCTCTGAGAGATGATCTAATACTTTTCAAAACGCTAGACAATCTTCATATCAAATATGTTCCATGAACAGAAACTGTGTGAGGATTAAAGGCGGAAGTTGTGATAGCAACGTGGAGTTTCTTCAGCCATAGCGTGGTAGAACACTGGAGTAAAATACCACCAGGTGTAGTAAAAGAAAAGAATATCAATGCCTTCCAAAGGAAGACTAGACACATACTTCCATGACATCTGTTATCATTAGATAAACCTCATTCAAGATATGATCATTCACTCAGTTTATCTTGTTCAGTCCACACTTTCCTACAAACTTTCCATGGCATTATACTTTCTCCATACTAGATGGTACTACCTTTCATTTTTTTTTCCTATCGGGAGTTGAGCCAGAGGGAGAGGTGGATGGGGAGGTGCCTCCCAGTTACTATCCTGTCTCTGCCAAAATTTAGAATAAGTCGGTGAATAACTTCGTCACTGACCATCAGGTCTCCTCTTATCCGTCATTCCCATATACTCTCATGTACACACTCCTGTTCCTCACCACCATCACCCACACCCCTGCCAGCCCTCACCACCATCACCCACACCCCTGCCAGCCTTAACTACCATCACCCACACCCCTGCCAGCCCTCACCACCATCAACCACACCCCTGCCAGCCCTCACCACCATCACCCACACCCCTGCCAGCCCTCACCACCATCACCCACACCCCTGCCAGCCCTCACTACCATCACCCACACCCCTGCCAGCCCTCACTACCATCACCCACACCCCTGCCAGCCTTAACTACCATCACCCACACCCCTGCCAGCCCTCACTACCATCACCCACACCCCTGCCAGCCTTAACTACCATCACCCACACCCCTGCCAGCCCTCACCACCATCACCCACACCCCTGCCAGCCCTCACCACCATCACCCACAACCCTGCCAGCCTTAACTACCATCACCCACACCCCTGCCAGCCCTCACCACCATCAACCACACCCCTGCCAGCCCTCACTACCATCACCCACACCCCTGCCAGCCCTCACCACCATCACCCACACCCCTGCCAGCCCTCACTACCATCACCCACACCCCTGCCAGCCCTCACCACCATCACCCACACCCCTGCCAGCCCTCACTACCATCACCCACACCCCTCCCAGCCCTCACCACCATCACCCACACTCCTGCCAGCCCTCACCATCATCACCCACACCCCTGCCAGCCCTCTCCACCATCACCCACACCCCTGCCAGCCCTTACCATCATCACCCACATCCCTCCCAGCCCTCACCACCATCACCCACACCCCTGCCAGCCCTCACCACCATCACCCACACCCCTCCCAACCCTCACTACCATCACCCACACCCCTTCTAGCCCTCACCACTATCACCAACACTCCTCCTAGCCCTCACCACTATCACCCACACTCCTCCTAGCCCTCACCACTATCCACACTCCTACTAGCCCTCATCCTCACCATCACCCAAACCCCTACCAGCCCTCATCACCATCACCCACATCCCTGCCAGCCCTCACCACCACCACCCACTACCCTCCTGGCTCTTACCACCACCATCACCACCACCCAAAATCTTCCCAGCCCTAATCATCACAACCCTTATTCCTCGCCCTCACCACCACCACCCAAAGCCCTTTCAGCCCTTACCACCACCAGCCACACCCCTTCTGCTTCTCACCACTACTATCACACTCCTCATCTCCGCTACCTACACACCCTCCAGCGCTCATCAACACCAACCCTTCCCAGCAGTCCACATCATCATCACCCACACCCGTTACAGCCTTCACACACACACACACACACACACACACACACACACACACACACACACACACACACACACACAAACACACACACACACACACACACACACAAACACACACACACACACACACACACACACACACACACACACACACACACACACACAAACACACACACACACACACACACACATATTTATTTATTTATTTATATTTATTATACTTTGTCGCTGTCTCCCGCGTTTGCGAGGTAGCGCAAGGAAACAGACGAAAGAAATGGCCCAACCCACCCCCATACACATGTATATACATACGTCCACACACGCAAATATACATACCTACACAGCTTTCCATGGTTTACCCCAGACGCTTCACATGCCCTGATTCAATCCACTGACAGCACGTCAACCCCGGTATACCACATCGCTCCAATTCACTCTATTCCTTGCCCTCCTTTCACCCTCCTGCATGTTCAGGCCCCGATCACACAAAATCTTTTTCACTCCATCTTTCCACCTCCAATTTGGTCTCCCTCTTCTCCTTGTTCCCTCCACCTCCGACACATATATCCTCTTGGTCAATCTTTCCTCACTCATTCTCTCCATGTGCCCAAACCACTTCAAAACACCCTCTTCTGCTCTCTCAACCACGCTCTTTTTATTTGCACACATCTCTCTTACCCTTACGTTACTCACTCGATCAAACCACCTCACACCACACATTGTCCTCAAACATCTCATTTCCAGCACATCCATCCTCCTGCGCACAACTCTATCCATAGCCCACGCCTCGCAACCGTACAACATTGTTGGAACCACTATTCCTTCAAACATACCCATTTTTGCTTTCCGAGATAATGTTCTCGACTTCCACACATTCTTCAAGGCCCCCAGGATTTTCGCCCCCTCCCCCACCCTATGATCCACTTCCGCTTCCATGGTTCCATCCGCTGCCAGATCCACTCCCAGATATCTAAAACACTTCACTTCCTCCAGTTTTTCTCCATTCAAACTCACCTCCCAATTGACTTGACCCTCAACCCTACTGTACCTAATAACCTTGCTCTTATTCACATTTACTCTTAACTTTCTTCTTCCACACACTTTTCCAAACTCAGTCACCAGCTTCTGCAGTTTCTCACATGAATCAGCCACCAGCGCTGTATCATCAGCGAACAACAACTGACTCACTTCCCAAGCTCTCTCATCCCCAACAGACTTCATACTTGCCCCTCTTTCCAAAACTCTTGCATTTACCTCCCTAACAACCCCATCCATAAACAAATTAAACAACCATGGAGACATCACACACCCCTGCCGCAAACCTACATTCCCTGAGAACCAATCACTTTCCTCTCTTCCTACACGTACACATGCCTTACATCCTCGATAAAAACTTTTCACTGCTTCTAACAACTTTCCTCCCACACCATATATTCTTAATACCTTCCACAGAGCATCTCTATCAACTCTATCATATGCCTTCTCCAGATCCATAAATGCTACATACAAATCCATTTGCTTTTCTAAGTATTTCTCACATACATTCTTCAAAGCAATATATATATATATTTTTTTTTTTCATACGATTCGCCATTTCCCGCATTTGCGAGGTAGCATTAAGAACAGAGGACTGGGCCTTAGAGGGAAAATCCTCACCTGGCCCCATTCTCTGTTCCTTCTTTTGGAAAATTAAAAAAAAAACGAGAGGGGAGGATTTCCAGCCACCCGCTCCCTCCCCTTTTAGTCGCCTTCTACGACACGCAGGGAATACGTGGGAAGTATTCTTTCTCCCCTATCCCCAGTTGTGGGCGTGATCTAGTTTATGCATGAAACCTCAGGAAAATGAAACGATAAGTGTGTAACGATCACATGGTCAGGAGAGATACAAGAATGAGATAGAAGACGTAGAACAGTCAGTCGATGTACAAGGAAGAGACGAAGCTAAGACACCATTGGTAAACAAGTGTTACCGGATGGTGGTGTTCGGGTTGGTGATGTGTTCGGGTCTTGCATCATGCCTCTCATAAAGTCTTTATCATGTGGACAATAAAGGAATCTGTTTGCGATTTTACCTACAACAAAGCAATCGAATTTGTATAGACCTTCACTAATATTAATGTTACAATTTTTTTGTGTATTTGATAACAGAAGATTCAATCATTATATTTCTCGTGGTAAAGGAGTTAAAGTTAATAACTGAATTAGCGTTACTCCAGTCAGCACAATGGTCGTAATTTTCAACATGATTAAAGAAAGCATTTGATTCTTGTCCTGTTCTTATACTGTATCTATGTTGCTTAGATATAACATAAAGATCCTTACCAATAGTCTCACGTAAAAAACATATTACAATTTTTATAAGGTATTGTGTAAACACAGCCCACAGAATTTTCTGGTGAGTTTTTGATTAAGATATTCTTTATGACATTGTTATTGCTGAAGGCTACATACACATTAAAGGATTTAAGCAACCTGGTAAGTAATGTATAATTATCAATTAAAGGGAGAGCTATAAGATTCAGTGGGAGATTTGGACTTAACTCTATAAAATGATTTCTTTGCCAACTTTAGGGATTTATCAATGAAAGATCGTGTATACTTTAACATGGATCCAATAGCATATATCCTCTCAAACTCATCATCGATAAATTCCGGACTGGAATGATGATGATTTAACTCTGTCATGTTGAGCTGAGTAATAATGGATATATGATCAAACATTGGCGGGTTTTCTGTATATGCTAAACTTAAACATGTTTCTGTCTCTATGGATCATGCAATCTGAAAATGGTAGCATGCAATTAATTTCCACTTCCACAGTAAAGCTGGTAGAAGGTACTAAATTGTTAAGTAAGGGGAGAAATGTTTATAAATTTTCGTTTGTTGTCCAAACACAAAGAACATCATCTACATGCCTAAACCAAATTGCTTTAGAGGGTAAGATATCCCTTAATAATTTTGTTTTGATAAAATCCATGTAAAGATGACTTAATGATAGTGAGAGTGGGTTACCCATTGCTGTGTTAGGTGGTTTGATGGTGATGTTTACGTACATATTCGAGAAAACTGATCATAACCTTCTCTTGATCCTACAGCAGAACGAGATGAGTCTTGGGTATGATTCTGATGTTTTAGGATCGAGTTAAAAGCCAGTTCATCATACCCTAGGGTCGTACCGTCGTGCTCAAGGGTCGCACCGTCGTGCTCTAGGGTCGTACCGTTGTGTTCAAAGGTCTTACCGTCGTGCCCAGGTGTTGTACCGTCGTGCTCAAGGGTCGTACCATCGTGCTCAAGGGTCGTACAGTCGTGCTCAAGGGTCGTACCGTCATGCTCAAGGGTAGTGCCGTCGTGCTCAGGTGTTGTACCGTCGTGCACAAGGGTCTTACCATCGTGCTCAAGGGTCGTACCGTCGTGCTCAAGGGTCGTACCGTCATGCTCAAGGGTAGTGCCGTCGTGCTCAGGTGTTGTACCGTCGTGCTCAAGGGTCGCACCGTCGTGCTCAGGTGTTGTACCGTCGTGCTCAAGGGTCTTACCGTCGTGCTCAAGGGTCGTACCGTCATGCTCAAAGGTAGTGCCGTCGTGCTCAGGTGTTGTACCGTCGTGCTCAAGGGTCGCACCGTCGTGCTCAAGGGTCTTACCGTCGTGCTCAGGTGTTGTACCGTCGTGCTAAAGGATCGTACCGTCGTGCTCAAGGGTCGTGTCTTCGTGCTCAGGTGCTGTACCGTCATGCTCAAGGGTCGTACCGTCGTGCTCAGATGTTGTACCGTCGTGCTCAGGTGTTGTAACGTCGTGCTCAAGGGTCGTACCGTCGTGCTCAAGGGTCGTACCGTCGTGCCCAGGTCTTGGTAGTACGATGGTGTTGGTGAGGTATAGTTGGTAGTGTGCTAGTGTTGGTGAAGTATACTGATAATATCATGGTACTGGTGAAGTATATCTAGTACTATCCATGTTGCTGGTGAAGTATATGTGGTAATATTATGGTGCTGGTGAAATATATCTGGTAATCTTATGGAGTTAGTGAAGTATGTGGTATTATTATGGTGCTGGTGAAATATATGTGGTAATATTATGGTGCTTGTGAAGTATATGTGGTAATATTATGCTGCTGGTGATGTATAACTGGTAGTATGATGGTGCTGGTGAATCATATGTGGTAGTATGGTGGTGCCGGTAAAGCATATATGGTAATATTATGGTGCTGGTGAAGTATATGTGTAACAGTATGGTGCTGGTGAAGTATATTTGGTAATAGTATGGTGCTGGTGAAGTATATGTGGTAATATTATTGTGCTGGCGAAGTATATGTGGTGATATTATGCTACTGGTGAAGTATATCTGGTAATATTATGGTGCTAGGGAAGTATATCTGGTAAAACTATGGTGCTGGTGAAGGATATGTGGTAATATCATGGTGCTTATGAAGTATATGTGATGATATTATGGTGCTGGTTAACTATATCTGGTAATAATATGGTGCTGGTGAAGTGTATATGGTAATATTATGATACTGGCGAAGTATATGTGGTAATATTATAGTGCTGGCGAAGTATATGTGATAATGTTATGGTGCTGGTGAAGTATATGTGGTAATATCATGGTGCTTATGAAGTATATGTGATGATATTATGGTGCTGGTTAACTATATCTGGTAATAATATGGTGCTGGTGAAGTATATATGGTAATATTATGATACTGGCGAAGTATATGTGGTAATATTATAGTGCTGGCGAAGTATATGTGATAATGTTATGGTGCTGGTGAAGTATATGTGGTAATATTATGATGCTGGCGAAGTATATGTGGTATTACCATGGAGAGGTGAAGTATATATGGTAATATCATGGTGCTGGTGAAGTATATCTGGTAATGTTATGGTGCTGGTGAAGTATATCTGGTAATATTATGGTCATTTTGAAGTATACATTGTAATATGGTGCTGGCGAAGTATATGTGGTATTATTATGGTGCTGGTGAAGTATATATGGTAATGTTATGGTGCTGGTGAAGTATATCTGGTAATATTATGGTCATTTTGAAGTATACATTGTAATATGGTGCTGGCGAAGTATATGTGGTAATATTATGGTGCTGGTGAAGTATATGTGGTAATATTATGGTGCTGGTGAAGTATATGTGGTAATATTATGGTGCTGGTGAAGTATATGTGGTAATATCATGGTGCTTATGAAGTATATGTGATGATGTTATGGTGCTGGTTAACTATATCTGGTAATAATATGGTGCTGGTGAAGTATATATGGTAATATTATGATACTGGCGAAGTATATGTGGTAATATTATAGTGCTGGCGAAGTACATGGGGTAATGTTATGGTGCTGGTGAAGTATATGTGGTAATATTATGGTGCTGGCGAAGTATATGTGGTATTACCATGGAGAGGTGAGTATATATGGTAATATCATAGTGCTGGTGAAGTATATCTGGTAATGTTATGGTGCTGGTGAAGTATATCTGGTAATAATATGGTAATTTTGAAGTATACATTGTAATATGGTGCTGGCGAAGTATATGTGGTATTATTATGGTGCTGGTGAAGTATATATGGTAATGTTATGGTGCTGGTGAAGTATATCTGGTAATATTATGGTCATTTTGAAGTATACATTGTAATATTATGGTGCTGGTGAAGTATATGTGGTAATATTATTGTGCTGGTGAAGTATATGTGGTAATATTATGGTGCTGGTGAAGTATATGTGGTAATATTATGGTGCTGGTGAAGTATGTGTGGTAATATTATGGTGCTGGTGAAGTATATCTGGTATTATTATGGTCATTTTGAAGTATACATTGTAATATTATGGTGCTGGTGAAGTATATGTGATAATATTATGGTGCTGGTGAAGTATATGTGGTAATATTATGGTGCTGGTGAAGTATATGTGGTAATATTATGGTACTGGTGAAGTATATGTGGTAATATTATGGTGCTGGTGAAGTATATGTGGTAATATTATGGTGCTGGTGAAGTATATGTGGTAATATTATGGTGCTGGTGAAGTATATGTGGTAATATTATGGTGCTGGTGAAGTATATGTGGTAATATTATGGTGCTGGTGAAGTATATGTGGTAATATTATGGTGCTGGTGAAGTATATGTCGTAATATTATGGTGCTGGTCGCTTCATCCTTGAGTTTTCTCTCGGAAATGTTCAAGGATGTTGGTGTGGTGACATACATGTTCGTGTGGGTCATCACACGTCGGCTCCCGCTCGTGTAGCTCTATCTTGCTGCCTGGTGGACGGAGTGAGGGAGGAGGGAGGAAGGTGGAGGCTGCCTGGTGGACGGAGTGAGGGAGGAGGGAGGAAGGTGGAGGGTGCCTGGTGGACGGAGTGAGGGAGGAGGGAGGAAGGTGGAGGGTGCCTGGTGGACGGAGTGAGGGAGGAGGGAGGAAGGTGGAGGGTGCCTGGTGGACGGAGTGAGGGAGGAGGGAGGAAGGTGGAGGGTGCCTGGTGGACGGAGTGAGGGAGGAGGGAGGAAGGTGGAGGGTGCCTGGTGGACGGAGTGAGGGAGGAGGGAGGAAGGTGGAGGGAAAAGTGAGTGGGGGGAAGAGAGGGTGACTGATCCCATCTTGTCCTTGAAGGTGAGTTTTCCCCCCCCTGCTTATACCATGCACCAGTGCCTGATGCCAAGGAACCCAGATATGATAATATCGACTCCACACCACACTCACGTCTTGACCTCCTTACCATAGTACAGCACTAACAAGTTGACAACATTAACAGGTTGACAACATTAACAAGTTGACAACATTAACAGGTTGACAACATTAACAAGGTGACAACATTAACAGGTTGACAACATTAACAAGTTGACAACATTAACAGGTTGACAACATTAACAAGTTGACAACATTAACAAGTTGACAACATTAACAGGTTGACAACATTAACAAGGTGACAACATTAAGAGGTTGACAACATTAACAGGTTGACAACATTAACAGGTTGACAACATTAACAAGTTGACAACATTAATAGATTATCAACACTCACAAGTTGACAGTATTAAATGGTTGACAACATTAAGAGGTTGACAACATTAACAGGTTGACAACATTAACAGGTTGACAACACTAACAGGTTGAGAACACTAACAGGTTGACAACATTAAGAGGTTGACAACATTAACAGGTTGATAACATTAACAGGTTGACAACACTAACAGGTTGACAACACTAACAGGTTGACAACATTAACAGGTTGACAACATTAACAAGTTGACAACATTAACAGGTTGACAACATTAACAAGTTGACAACATTAACAGGTTGACAACATTAACAGGTTGAGAACACTAACAGGTTGACAACATTAACAAGTTGACAACATTAACAGGTTGAGAACACTAACAGGTTGACAACATTAACAAGTTGACAACATTAACAGGTTGATAACATTAACAGATTATCAACACTAACAAGTTGACAACATTAACAGGTTGACAACATTAACAGGTTGACAACATTAACAGGTTGACAACATTAACAGATTATCAACACTAACAAGTTGACAACATTAACAGGTTGACAACATTAACAGGTTGACAACATTAACAGATTATCAACACTAACAAGTTGACAACATTAACAGGTTGACAACGTTAAAAGGTTGATAACATTAACAGGTTGACAACATTAACAGGTTGACAACATTAACAAGTTCACAATATTAACAGGTTGACAACATTAACAAGTTGACAACATTAACATATTGACAACATTAACAGACTATCAACATTAACAAGTTGACAACATTAACTGGTTGACAACATTAACGATTTGACCACATTAACAGATTGACCACATTAACAGATTGACAACGTTAACAAGTTGACAACATTAACAGGTTGACAACATTAACAAGTTGACAACATTAACAGATTGACAACATTAACAAGTTGACATCATTAACAAGTTGACATCATTAACAAGTTGACATCATTAACAAGTTGACATCATTAACAGATTGACAGTATTAGCAACAGACTGACAACATTAACAGATTGACAACATTAACAGATTGGCATCAATAACAGTTTGACAACATTAACAGATTGACAGCATTAACAGATTGGCAACATTAACATATTGATAACATTAACAGATTGGCAACATTAACATATTGATAACATTAACAGATTAACAACATTAACAGGTTAACATCATTAGCAGATTGACAACATTAACAGACTGACAAAATTAACAGATTAACAACAATAACAGATTGACAACATTAACGAATTGATAACATTAACAGGTTGACAACATTAACAGATTAACAACATTAACAGGTTAACATGATTAGCAGATTGACAACATTAACAGATTGACAACATTAACAGATTAACAATAACTGATTGACAACATTAACGAATTGACAACATTAACAGATTGACAACATTAACAGATTGACAACATTAACAGATTGACAACATTAACAGGTTGACAACATTAACAGGTTGACAACATTAACAGATTGACAACACTAACAGATTGACAACATTAACAGATTGACAACACTAACACGTTGACAACATTAACAGATTAACAACATTAACAGGTTGACAACATTAACAGGTTGACAACATTAACAGGTTGACAACACTAACAGATTGACAACATTAACAGATTGACAACACTAACACGTTGACAACATTAACAGATTAACAACATTAACAGATTGACAACATTAACAGATTGACAACATTAACATTAACAACATCAACAGATTGATAACATTCTTTCAAACTGGGGGAGATCAATTTCTTTTTACCGGAGATTATTTTCTTTTCTTTTAAACTTTGCTCTGAATGTTATGTTAGGGCCCCACACCGCACTACCAACACAACAAGAATAACAACGAGAACAACAACAATAAGAACAAGAACAACAGCAACAAGAACAACAACAACAACAACAACAACTTGGTGTGTACTTGAGAGGAGGTCAAAGTCATCTGGTGGGGAGGGAGACCTTGTGACTTTCTCCCCGCAACACGGCAGGTGAGGTTGGTTGGTCCCCACCCAAGGCTGGTTGGTCTCCACCCAAGGTTGGTCCCCACCCAAGGTGGTCCCCAACCATGGCTGCGCCCCCCCCCCCCCCCCCCCCCCCCCCGCGCAAGGCTGGTCCCCACCTAAGGCTGGTCTCCACCCAGGGTTGATCCCAACTCAAGGTTGGTCCCCACACAAGGATTGTCTCCAGTACCTGAGGAACAAGGCTGTACACCTGACCCACCAGTACCTGAGGAACAAGGCTGTACACCTGACCCACCAGTACCTGAGGAACAAGGCTGTACACCTGACCCACCAGTACCTGAGGAACAAGGCTGTACACCAGACCCACCAGTACCTGAGGAACAAGGCCCTACACCTGACCCACCAGTACCTGAGGAACAAGGCCCTACACCTGGACCCACAGTACTGAGGAACAAGGTGTACACCTGACCCATCAGTACCCTGAGGAACAAGGCTGTACACCAGACCCACCAGTACCTGAGGAACAAGGCTGTACACCAGACCCACCAGTACCTGAGGAACAAGGCTGTACACCTGACCCACCAGTACCTGAGGAACAAGGCTGTACACCTGACCCACCAGTACCTGAGGAACAAGGCTGTACACTGACCATCAGTACCCCCTGAGGAACAAGGCTGTACACCAGAGCCACCAGTACCTGAGGAACAAGCTGTACACCTGACCCATCAAGTACCTGAGGACAAGGCTGTACACCTGACCCACAGTACCTGAGGAACAAGGCTGTACACCTGACCCCCAGTACCTGAGGAACAAGGCTGGTACACCTGACCCACCAGTACCTGAGGAACAAGGCTGTAACCAGACCCAGTACCTGAGAACAAGGCCTGTACACCTGACCCACAGTACCTGAGGAACAAGGCTGTACACCTGACCCACCAGTACCTGAGGAACAAGGCTGTACACCTGACCCACCAGTACCTGAGGAACAAGGCTGTACACCAGACCCACCAGTACCTGAGGAACAAGGCTGTACACCTGAGCCACCAGTACCTGAGGAACAAGGCTGTACACCTGAGCCACCAGTACCTGAGGAACAAGGCTGTACACCTGACCCACAGTACCTGAGGAACAAGGCTGTACACCTGAGCCCACCAGTACCTGAGGAACAAGGCCCTGTACACCTGAGCCACCAGTACCTGAGGAAACAAGGCCTGTACACCTGACCATCCAGTACCTGAGGAACAAGGCCCTGTACACCTGAGCCCACCAAGTAGCTGAGGAACAAGGCTGTTACACCTGACCCACCAGTACCTGAGGAACAAGGCTGACCACCTGACCCACAGTACCTGAGGAACAAGGCTGTACACCAGACCCACCGGTACCTGAGGAACAAGGCTGTACACCTGACCCACCAGTACCTGAGGAACAAGGCTGTACACCAGACCCACCAGTACCTGAGGAACAAGGCTGTACACCTGAGCCCACCAGTACCTGAAGAACAAGGCTGTACACCTGACCCACCAGTACCTGAGGAACAAGGCTGTACACCTGACCCACCAGTACCTGAGGAACAAGGCTGTACACCTGACCCACCAGTACCTGAGGAACAAGGCTGTACACCTGACCCACCAGTACATGCTGAGCTTGGTGCTTATCCCACCTTCACATGAACACAGTCACCATATGGTATGTCTCTTTAAGCTACTATATCATATGCACGATTCCCCGGCAAGATCGTCTGGTCTAAACATTCCATCATCAAGGTTCATTCTGCGACGCTCTTTGATCATACAGTCCTCCACATCAGCCCCTTAACTTCACACCTGTCAACTACGTGACAGTCACATATGTCGGATAAGTACACTTTAATCTGGCCCGGCTCTGATGTCGTACTTGTCCTGGCTATTTGTCTTTCTAAGTTCCTTCAGTGTCCTAATTTTGCGCTTATATGGATTGCTGCAAATGTCTCCTTTATCACATTCCATCCAATGGTTATTTAATATTATAAGCTTTTAGTGTTGAGGCATGTTAGAGTTTTAATGTGGGTAATGATTCTTAGTGAAATGGTAGGGCTGACTCGTTCCTTTCGCTTTCCTGTCCCTACACATCTACAATGTAGTGAAATTTCTTAGCTCTGTCGAGGCAGTGATCTGCATATGACAAGGGTTACATGATTTCCAATTGTGTCAGGTGTATGAGGGAGAGACGAGTATTGCAGCTGCATTTATTAAGAAAGGGGATGACTGTGTTATTGATTGGTTGGCAAGGATGTTCAAAGTGTGTATGGATCATCTTGCAGTGCCTGAGGATTGAAGGAAGGCAAGTACATTACCATTATACAAAGGCAAAGGGGATAAAGGTGATTGTTAAAACAACAGAAGCGTAAGTTTGTCGAGCATTCCTGGATAAATACATGGGAGGGTATCGATTGAGGTGAAGGCGTGTACAGAAAATCAGACTGGGGGAAGAGCAGTGTGGTTTTAAAAGTGGTAGAGGATGTGTTGATCAGATGTTTGCTTTGAATAATGTATTTGAGGAATACTTAGAAAAACAGATGGATTTGTATGTGGCACTTATGGGTCTGGAGAAGGCATACGATAGGGTTGACAGAGATGCTTTGTGGATTCTCATAAGAACATATGGTGCAGGAGGTAAGCTACCAGAATCAGCGAGAAGTTTTTATCAAGGATGTAAGGCGTGTGTACGAGTAGGAAGAGGGAGACTGATTGGTTCACAGTGAAGGTCAGTCTGTGGCAAGGGTGTGTGATATCTCCGTGGTTGTTTAATTTGTTTTTGGGTGGGGTGATGAAGTAGGTAAATGTTTGGAGAGAGGGCGAGTATGCAGTCTGTTAGGGATGAGAGGGCCTGATAAGTGAGTCAATTGATTTTCGTAGATGATACAGCACTGGTGGCTGATTCGAATGAGAAACTGCAAAAGTTGGTGACTGAGTTTGGAAGAGTGAAAGGAGAAATTTGAGAGTAAACGTGAATAAAAGCAAGGCTATTAGGTTCAGCAGGGTTGATGGAAACGTTTTTTCGGATGTAAGTTTGAATCGAGAATAATTGGAGGAAGTGAAATGTTTTAGATATCTGAAAGTGGATTTAGTAGCGAATGGAACCATGGAAACGGAAGTTAGTCATAGAGTGGGGAAGGGAGTGAAGGCTCTGGGAGCGATGAAGAGTGTGTGGAAAGAGAGAATGTTATTTCGTAGAGCAAAAATGGGTATGTTTAAAGGAATAGCAGTTTCAACAATGTTATATGATTACGAGGCATAGACTATAGATAGGGCTGTACAGAGGAAGTTGGATGTGTTGGAAATGAAATGTTTGAGGACAATATGTGGTGTGAGGTGGTGGGATCGAGTAAGTAATGAAAGGGTAAAAGAGAGATATATGGTAATGAGAAGAGTGTGGCTGAAATAGCAGAAGAGGGTGTGTTAAAATGGTTTGGACATATATAGAGAATGAATGAGGAAAGGTTGATAAATAGGTTATACGTATCAGAAGTGAACGGATCAAGAAGCTGGAGACAAAATTGAAGGGGGAAGGATGGAGTGACAAAGATTTTGAGCGACTAGGGCCTAAACATACTAGAGGGTGAAAGGCAAGCATGGAATAGATTATAATAGAACGATGTGGTATATTGGGGTCGACGTGCTGTCAGTGGCCTGAACCAGGGCACGTGAAACGTCTGGGATAAACCATGAAAAGGTCTGTGGGCCATGGACATGAATGAGGAGCTGTGGTTTCAGTGCATTACACATGACAACTAGAGAATGGACTCGAACGGATGTGGCCTTTCTTCGTATGTTTCCTAGCACTACCTCACTGTCTTAAGAGGTGGCGATGCTGTCTCCAGTGGGGAGGGGTGGCGCTGGGAAATGGATAAAGGCAAGCGAGTATGAATATATATATATATAAATGTATATATGTTTGAGGGCAATATGTGGTGTGAGGTGGTTTGATTGAGTAAGTAGTGAAAGGGTAAGAGAGATGTGTGGTAATTAAAAGAGTGTGTTTGAGAGTGCAGAAGAGGGTGTATTGAAATGATTTAGTCACAAGGAGAGAATGAGTAAGGAAAGATAGACGAAGATATATGTGTCAGAGGTGGAGGGAGCGAGAAGTGGGAGACCAAATTGGAGGTGGAAGGATGGAGTGAAAGAGATTTTGAGCGATAGGGGCCTGAACATACAGGAGGGTGAAAGGCGTGCAAGGAAGAGCGAATTGGAACGATGCGGTATACTGGGGTCGACGTGTTGTCAATGGATTGAACCAGGGCATGTGAAGCGTCTGGGGTAAACAATGGGAAGTTTTGTGGGGCCTGGAAGTGGAAAGGGAGCCGTGGTTTCGGTACATTATACATGACAGCTAGAGACTGAGTGTGAACGAATGTGGTCTTTGTTGTGTGTGTATATATATATATATATATATATATATATATATATATATATATATATATATATATATATATATATTTTTTTTTTTTTTTTTTCAAACTATTCGCCATTTCCCGCATTAGCGAGGTAGCGTTAAGAACAGAGGACTGGGCCTTTTTCGGAATATCCTCACCTGGCCCCCTCTGTTCCTTCTTTTGGAAAATTAAAAAAAAAACGAGAGGGGAGGATTTCCAGCCCCCCGCTCCCTCCCCTTTTAGTCGCCTTCTACTACACGCAGGGAATACGTGGGAAGTATTCTTAATCCCCTATCCCCAGGGGGGGATATATATATATATATATATATATATATATATATATATATATATATATATATATATATATATATATATATATATTTTTTTTTGCTTTGTCGCTGTCTCCCGCGTTTGCGAGGTAGCGCAAGGAAACAGACGAAAGAAATGGCCCAACCCACCCCCATACACATGTATATACATACGTCCACACACGCAAATATACATACCTACACAGCTTTCCATGGTTTACCCCAGACGCTTCACATGCCCTGATTCAATCCACTGACAGCACGTCAACCCCGGTATACCACATCGATCCAGTTCACTCTATTCCTTGCCCTCCTTTCACCCTCCTGCATGTTCAGGCCCCGATCACACAAAATCTTTTTCACTCCATCTTTCCACCTCCAATTTGGTCTCCCACTTCTCCTCGTTCCCTCCACCTCCGACACATATATCCTCTTGGTCAATCTTTCCCCACTCATTCTCTCCATGTGCCCGAACCATTTCAAAACACCCTCTTCTGCTCTCTCAACCACGCTCTTTTTATTTCCACACATCTCTCTTACCCTTACGTTACTTACTCGATCAAACCACCTCACACCACACATTGTCCTCAAACATCTCATTTCCAGCACATCCATCCTCCTGCGCACATCTCTATCCATAGCCCACGCCTCGCAACCATACAACATTGTTGGAACCACTATTCCCTCAAACATACCCATTTTTGCTTTCCGAGATAATGTTCTCGACTTCCACACATTTTTCAAGGCTCCCAAAATTTTCGCCCCCTCCCCCACCCTATGATCCACTTCCGCTTCCATGGTTCCATCCGCTGACAGATCCACTCCCAGATATCTAAAACACTTCACTTCCTCCAGTTTTTCTCCATTCAAACTCACCTCCCAATTGACTTGACCCTCACCCCTACTGTACCTAATAACCTTGCTCTTATTCACATTTACTCTCAACTTTCTTCTTCCACACACTTTACCAAACTCAGTCACCAGCTTCTGCAGTTTCTCACATGAATCAGCCACCAGCGCTGTATCATCAGCGAACAACAACTGACTCACTTCCCAAGCTCTCTCATCCCCAACAGACTTCATACTTGCCCCTCTTTCCAGGACTCTTGCATTTACCTCCCTTACAACCCCATCCATAAACAAATTAAACAACCATGGAGACATCACACACCCCTGCCGCAAACCTACATTCACTGAGAACCAATCACTTTCCTCTCTTCCTACACGTACACATGCCTTACATCCTCGATACAAACTTTTCACTGCTTCTAACAACTTGCCTCCCACACCATATATTCTTAATACCTTCCACAGAGCATCTCTATCAACTCTATCATATGCCTTCTCCAGATCCATAAATGCTACATACAAATCCATTTGCTTTTCTAAGTATTTCTCACATACATTCTTCAAAGCAAACACCTGATCCACACATCCTCTACCACTTCTGAAACCGCACTGCTCTTCCCCAATCTGATGCTCTGTACATGCCTTCACCCTCTCAATCAATACCCTCCCATATAATTTACCAGGAATACTCAACAAACTTATACCTCTGTAATTTGAGCACTCACTCTTATCCCCTTTGCCTTTGTACAATGGCACTATGCACGCATAGATGGCCAGAGAGCGTTATTGGATTACGTGTTAATTGACAGGCGTGCGAAAGAGAGACTTTTGGATGTTAATGTGCTGAGAGGTGCAACTGGAGGGATGTCTGATCATTATCTTGTGGAGGCTAAGGTGAAGATTAGTATGGGTTTTCAGAAAAGAGGAGTGAATGTTGGGGTGAAGAAGGTGGTGAGAGTAAGTGAGCTTGGGAAGGAGACCTGTGTGGGGAAGTACCAGGAGAGACTGTGTACAGAATGGAAAAAGGTGAGAACAATGGAAGTAAGGGGAGTGGGGGAGGAATGGGATGTATTTAGGGAATCAGTGATGGATTGCGCAAAAGATGCTTGTGGCATGAGAAGAGTGGGAGGTGGGCTGTTTAGAAAGGGTAGTGAGTGGTGGGATGAAGAAGTAAGAGTATTAGTGAAAGAGAAGAGAGAGGCATTTGGACGATTTTTGCAGGGAAAAAATGCAATTGAGTGGGAGAAGTATAAAAGAAAGAGACAGGAGGTCAAGAGAAAGGTGCAAGAGGTGAAAAAAAGGGCAAATGAGAGTTGGGGTGAGAGACTATCAGTAAATTTTAGGGAGAATAAAAAGATGTTCTGGAAGGAGGTAAATAGGGTGCGTAAGACAAGGGAGCAAATGGGAACTTCAGTGAAGGGCGTAAATGGGGAGGTGATAACAAGTAGCGGTGATGTGAGAAGGAGATGGAATGAGTATTTTGAAGGTTTGTTGAATGTGTCTGATGACAGAGTGGCAGATATAGGGTGTTTTGGTCGAGGTGGTGTGCAAAGTGAGAGGGTTAGGGAAAATGATTTGGTAAACAGAGAAGAGGTAGTAAAAGCTTTGCGGAAGATGAAAGCCGGCAAGGCAGCAGGTTTGGATGGTATTGCAGTGGAATTTATTAAGAAAGGGGGTGACTGTATTGTTGACTGGTTGGTAAGGTTATTTAATGTATGTATGACTCATGGTGAGGTGCCTGAGGATTGGCGGAATATATATATATATATATATATATATATATATATATATATATATATATATATATATATATATATATATATATATATGTATGCAAACCCGCTGCCATGAAGGCTTTCATCTTCCACAAAGCTTTTCTCTTCTCTGTTTACTAAATCATTCTCCTTAACCCTCTCACTTTGCACACCACCTCGACCAAAACACCCTATATCTCCCATCAAACACCTTCAACAAACCTTCAAAATGCTCACTCCATCTCCTTCTTATATCACCACTACTTGTTATCACCTCCCAATTAGTCCCCTTCACCGATGTTCCCATTTATTCCCTTGTCTCATGCACTTTATTTACCTCCTTCAAAAACATTTTTATATTCTCCCCGAAATTTGATGGTACTCTCTCACCCCAACTCTCATTTGCCCTCTTTTTCACCTCTTGCACCTTTCTCTTGACCTCCTGCCTATTTCTTTTATACGCCTCCCAGTCATTTGAATTATTTCTCTGCAAAAATCGTCCAAATGCCTCTCTCTTCTCTTTCCCTAATAATCTTACTTCTTCATCCTACCACTCACTACCCGTTCTAATCTGGTATTGGATGGTATTGCAGTGGAATTTATTAAAAAAGAGGGTGACTGTGTTGTTGACTGGTTGGTAAGGTTATTTAATGTATGTATGATTCATGTTGAGGTGCCTGAGGATTGGAGGAATGCTTGCATAGTGCCATTGTACAAAGGTAAAGGGGATAAAGGTGAGTGCTCAAATTACAGAGGTAAAAGATTGTTGAGTATTCCTGGGAAATTATATGTGAGGGTATTGATTGAGAGGGTGAAGGCATGTACAGAGCATCAGATTGGGGAAGAGCAGTGTGGTTTCAGAAGTGGTAGAGGATGTGTGGATCAGGTGTTTGCTTTGCAGAAAACAAATGGATTTGTATGTCGCATTTATGGCTCTGGAGAAGGCATATGATAGTGTTGATAGAGATGCTCTGTGGAAGGTGTGGGAGGCAAGTTGTTAGAAGAAGTGAAAAGGTTTTTATCGAAGATGTAAGGCATGTGTACGGATAGGAAGAGAGGAAAGTGATTGGTTCTCAGTGAATGTCGGTTTGCGGCAAGGGTGCGTGATGTTTCCATGGTTGTTTAATTTGTTTATGTATGGGATTGTTAGGGAGGTGAATGCAAGAGTTCTAGAGAGAGGGGCAAGTATGCAGTCTGTTGTGGATGAGAGAGCTTGGGAAGTGAGTCAGTTGGTGGATGATTCGGGTGAGAAACTGCAGAAGTTGGTGACTGAGTTTGGTAAAGTGTGTGAAAGAAGAAAGCTGAGCGTAAATGTGAATAAGAGCAAGGTTATTAGGTACAGTAGGGTTGAGGGACAAGTCAATTGGGAGGTAAGATTGAATGGAGAAAAAATGGAGGAAGTAAAGTGTTTTAGATATCTGGGAGTGGATTTGGCAGCAGAAGGAACCATGGTAGCGGAAGTGAATCATAGGGTGGGGGAGTGGGCAAAAGTTTTGGGAGCGTTTAAGAACGTGTGGAAGTCGAGAACGTTATCTTGGAAGGCAAAAATGGGTATGTTTGAAGGAATAGTGGTTCCAACAGTGTTATATGGTTTGCATGGCGTGGGCTATAGATAGAGTTGTGCGGGGAGGGTGGATGTGCTGGAAATGAGATGTTTGAGGACAGTATGTGGTGTGAGGTGGTTTGATCGAGTGAGTAATGAAAGGGTAAGAGAGATGGTGTGGTAATAAAAAGAGTGTGGTTGAGAGAGCAGAAGAGGGTGTTTTGAAATGGTTTGGTCACATGGAGAGAATGAGTCAGGAAAGATTGACAAAGAGTATATATGTGTCAGAGGTGGAGGGAACGAGGAGAAGTGGGAGGCCAAATTTGAGGTGGAAAGATGGAGTGAAAAAGATTCTTAGTGATCGGGGCCTGAACATGCAGGAGGGTGAAAGGCGTGCAAGGAATAGAGTGAATTGGAACGATGTGGTATACCGGGGTCGACATGCTGTCAATGGATTGAACCAGGGCATGTGAAGCGTCTAGGGTAAACCAAGTTTTGTGGGGCCTGGACGTGGAAAGGGAGTTGTGGTTTCGGTGCATTATGCATGACAGCTAGAGACTGAGTGTGAACGAATGTGGCCTTTGTTGTCTTTTCCTAGCGCTACAACGCGCGCATGTGGAGGGAGGGGGTTGTCATTTCATGTGTGGCGGGTTGGTGACGGGAATGAATGAAGGCAGACAGTATGAATTATGTACATGTGTATATATGTATATGTCTGCGTGTGTATATGTATGTATACGTTGAGCTGTATAGGTATGTATATGTGCGTGTGTGGACGTGTATGTATATACATGTGTATGTGGGTGGGTTGGGCCATTCTTTCGTCTGTTTCGTTGCGCTACCTCGCTAGCGAGGGAGACAGCGACAAACCATAATAAATGAATACATATATATATATATATATATATATATATATATATATATATATATATATATATATATATATATATATATATTGGAAAAGGTCAGTGGTTAGTGCGATCGAGTATTTGCTGATAGCCTTAAGGAAAATGAAACACGATAAGTTCCCAAGTGCACTTTTGTGTAACGATCACATCGTCAGGGGAGATACACGAATGAGATAGAAGACGTAGAACAGTCAGTTGATATACAAGAAACGTAGCTAAGATGCCATAGTGTTACCGGACGGTGGTGGTCGGGTCTGGCAGTACGCTTGTCAAGAAATATTATCATATGCGTTTAATGATAGAAGATTCAGTGGTATTTCTCGTGGTAAAGGAGTTACAGTTGATAACTGAATTAGCGCTACTTCAGTCAATACAATGGTCATAATTTTTCTCATGATTAAACAAAGCATTTGAATCTTGTCCTGTTCTTATACTATATTCATGTTGCTTAAGTCTAACATGAAGATCCATACCAGTCTGCTCAACATATAACATATTACAGGTTTTGCAAAGATTCTGTAAGCACAGCCCGTAGGATTTTCTAGTTATTTTTTATTAAGATATTTTATATAGTATTGGTATTGCTGAGGGTTACATTTACATTAAAGGATATAAGCAACCTGGGAAGTAATGTAGAATTGTCACCAAAAGGGACAATCAAAAGATTCTTAGTATCAAGGGTAGGTTTGGCTTTAACTCCATAAATGATTGCTTTGCCAATTTAAGAGATTATCAATGAAACATCTAAGTTAGCAAAGAAATAATGTCACAGAGTTAAACCCAAGCCTCCCCTTGATACCAAGAATCTTTATTTCTCCCTTTTAATCTATATCAGTCCCTTTGTAAGTTGATGCAGTTCCTACTTAGTTTTTACCATGAGCAAACATATTCAGGTAAGACTTCAGTCCTTCTGACAAATCACGCACCGAAATCAAGAGGAGCAATGGTCCAAGAGCAGAGCTCTGTGACAGTCCATTTCGAGTGAGCTCCTTTGACACCTGTCCATTGTTCCTTTCCGTAAGACAATCTCTTCGTCAAAGTAGCTACACAGCAAGTTTACAGGTCATCCTCTTTAAAAAAGAGAGATCTTTCTGTCTTTCTGCTCCTGCCACATTAATCCATGAGGGTCTGTTCTCTTCCACCATCACAAACAGCATCTTTAGAACCCAGTGGTCACTTGTTTGAATTTAGTTGTTATAGTGTCCACTTTACTCCTGCCTGAAGATTCAGTTTCTCTACCAGCCTTCTATATGGTATAGGATCAAATGCTTTCTGGCAGTCCAGAGACAGGCAGTCCACCAAAAACTTTCTTTTATTCAAAACGCAGCTCACTTTCTCATACAAATATATGAAGTTGGTTACAAATCCATGAACCCATGTTATCTCTCACGTAGGTCATCCCTGAAATCGTATTATTTCTCAATTAGGTAATCCCTGAAATCGTGTTATCTCCAATCTCCAGTTTGGTGTCTCCGTTCTCCTTGTCCCCTCCACTTCTAACACTTATGTCCTCTTTGCCAATCTTTCCTCACTCTTTCTCTCCATTTGTCCACGCAAATTCAGCACACCTTCAGCTCTCTCAATCACACTCTTATAATTACCACACCTCACCCTTATCCTTTTGTTACCTGATCAATCAAACCACCTCACACCACAAATTGTCCTCAAACATACTTCCAACACATCCATCCTCCTTCTCACATTCTCATCTGTAGCTCATGCCTCGCATCCATACAACATCGTCGGGACTACTATACCCTTAAATGCATCCATTTTCTTCCTATTTTTACATACATTCCTCAATGTTCCCCGAACTCTCGCCAACTCACCCATCCTTTGACTCACTTCCGTTTCCATGGTTCCATTCGCCGCCATGTCCACTCCCAGGCATCCAAAACATGGAGCTGCCTTCAGGTTTTCTCCACTCAAACCGACACCCCAAATAAGCTATCCTTCTGCCCAGTTAAACCTAATAACTTTGCATTTATTTACATTTACTCTTATCTTCCTCCATTCACACACTCCTCCAAACCAAGACACCAACTTCTTCATAAACTAACAACAACTGATTCCCTTGCCAGGCCCACTCACCCCCACAGTGTACATACTCGCTCCTCAAACCAAGACCATTGGATTTACTTCCCTCACCACTCCATCCATGGGCAAATCAAGGGGCCGTGGTGACACCACACAACCCACAGACCAATCTTCACTTGGAACCACTTATACTCCTCTCTTCCTACTCGTACACGTGCCTTACACTCTTGATATAGGAAGCTTCTGACTGCTTCTTTCTAGTAACTTTCCTTCCACACCATATATTCGCAAGACCTTCCATAAGGCAACGCTATCAACTCTTTCATATGCTTTCTCCAGATCCCTAATTCCAACATACAAATCCGTCTATTTCTCTATTTCTCACATAAAATTCCTTAGGGAATAAACCTGATGTACACAACTTCTAGCACACCTGAAACCACACTGCTCCTCCCCACTCTGAAGTGCTGTCCTTGCTTTCACCATCTTAATCATCACTCTTCCATACATCTTACCAGGTGCACACAACAAACTTATACCTCTGTAGTTTTGAACACTCACCCTTATCCCCCTTGTCTTTATACAGTGGCACTATACATGCATTCCGCCAATCCTCAGGTCCCTCACCATGATCCATACATACACTGAATATCCTGACAAACCAATCAACAACACAATCATCCCCTTTCTTAAGAAATTCATTTGCAACACCAACCACACAAGCCACTTTGGCACATTTCATCTTACACAGGGCTTTCACCAAAACACTTTCTATGACTCATTTCGCATACCTCCCAGAAGCCAAGCACCCTACGTCTGCCACCCAATCATCAAACACATTCAGCAAGTCTTCACAATACTCACTCCATCTCATGTGCAAATAGCGATTGATGTAACTACCAGCCTCCCCAGCTGACTGCAGTCCCGCCTTTCTCCCTAGAAACCTCACATTCATCTCCTTCACCACCCAATCCATACATAGGTTAAATGGCCAATGGTGAAATCACACACTCCTACCGCAGACTCATCTTCACCTGGAACCACTCACCTTCCTCTCTTTCTCTTTACACTCGCGGTGAAATTCCTTTGATGAAAATTCCTCACTGCTTCTGGTAGGTTCGTTCGTACGCCATTTTCTCTTTTTTCATTCGTCGCACCTTCAACAACGCATCTCTATCAACCTAACGATATGATTTCTCCAGACCCATAAACGTCATACAAAAGCTTCTCATTTTCTAATGATTCCTCACTTGAAATCATCCTCTACCGCTCTTGAAGTCACAATGTTACTTCTTAGTATGATGTCCTGTGCATGCCTTCAACCTCTCAATCACCACTATCTTGTACAGTTTATTATCTTTATTTAACAAGTCTTTTCCTCAGTATTTCAAATATTCAATGATGACCCCTTTACCTTTATACAGTGCCACTATACAGACATTCTGACAGTCCCCTGGTACCTCACCTTGAGCCATATATACAATGAAGCCAATTGATAAACACTCACTTCCTTTCTTTAGAAATTCACCTGCAATCCCATCCACTTCGGCCGATTTGCCACTATTCACCTTACGCAAGGTATTTAGTACCTCATCCCTTTCCACTTAAACATTTGTTATGACTCTAGCTCCGTGTGCCTCCACGTCCCAAACACCCGACAAATGCAACACATTCAACAATCCTTCAAAATACTCACTCCTCACTTCTCTTTTGCCTATCATCATTTCCCCATTTGCTCATCTCAATGATGCTTTCACTTGTTCTTTTGTTCTTCTTGCACTATTCACATCCGCTGAAAGCATAATCTTTTTCTCCTTCAAGTCTGCTGATGCTCGCTCACCCCAGCTCTCATCTGTCTTGTTTTAGCCCTTGCACTTTCCTCTTGATTTCCCATCACCTCCTCTTGTATGTCTCCCATTCACTCACGCTACTTCTCAGCAATCAACCACCATAGATCTCTCTTTTCACTTCCGCTGACAACTTTTAACTACCTTATCCCACCACTCACTACCCTACCTCACACGCCCACATCCCATCATCCGCGTGCAACACAGTTCTCTCATACACATAAGCCCTGCTTTACTAAATACCTTCCATTTTTAGCAGACTTTCCGAGTTACCTTTAACCTACCGCTACAAGCTGTGACCTGTCCATGCTGCGTTTGGCCGTCACAAGCTGTGGCCCGTCCAAGCTGCGTCTGACCCTCACAAGCTGTGACCCGTCCACGCTGTGTGTGGGTCTTACAAAATCATTGCAACTGACAAGTAACATTACATATTCACCACAGTTGTCGCTTGAATTGAATCATTTTTCATCTATCTTTCTGCCTTTTCAGGAATTAATCGCTTGAGCACGACGGTACGACCCTTGAGAGCGACGGTACGATCCTTGAGCACGACGTTACGATCCTTCAGAACGACGGTACGATCCTTGGACACGACGGTACGATCATTGAGCACGACAGTATGATCCTTGACCAAGTCGTCGTGCTTAAGGGGTCGTACCGTTGTGATCAGTGGACCATACCGTCATGCTCAGTGGGTCGTACCGTCGTGTTCAAGGGGTCGTACCGTCGTGATCAAGGGTCCGTACCGTCGTGATCAAGGGGTCGTACCGTCGTGTTTGAGGGGTCGTACCGTCGTCGTACCGAGGGAATTAAATGCGGCACCAGTTTTTATGACGACGCCTTATGGAGTGTAGCCTCCCACGTTGGAGTATCTGATGTTGTCTATGTGCGTCTGTCTATATATATCTCTGAGATCGTCGGAGAAGCATTTCATATTTATCTTTTTTGAAGGATGATATTGTTGATGATATCTATACATCTACTTGAGTAGATAATCTACGATATAACTTTATGTACTCTGTGTGGGGATTTGTCTATCGCCGACTGGAGTGTGTACGTGACACACATACGTGTGGACCAAGAGCATCAAGAGTGTGTACATGACACACGTACATGGGGACCATGAGCGTGAGGAGTGTGTACATGACACACATACATGGGGACCATGAGCGTGAGGAGTGTGTACATGACACACGTACATGGGAACCATGAGCGTCAGGAGTGTGTACATGACACACATACATAGGGACCATGAGCGTGAGGAGTGTGTACATGACACACGTACATAGGGACCATGAGCGTGAGGAGTGTGTACATGACACACATGAGCGTGAGGAGTGTGTACATGACACACATACATGGGGACCATGAGCGTGAGGAGTGTGTACATGACACACATACATAGGGACCATGAGCGTCATGAGTGTGGTGTGCTGGTAACCCATCTTACTGGGACACACCCAACGCGTCACCTGTGGTAACCTGCTGGTGCGGTACAGTGAGGCTCCATCTGAACCTTCCTCTGTATCATACAGTTCGTCAGTCGTCACTATATTGTCCACACTCACATCCCCATCTCTTAGCAGGTTTCGTGTATCCATAACTATTACCTTAGAGATATTTCGTCATATCTTTTCCACCGTGGTATGTCCTCTCCTCGACCGGCAATCTTCAACTTCAAAGACCTGTACAGCCTCTATCTAGATCATACAAAAACATATGAATTGCGAGTCTGTTTTCCTTCTTTGAGTCTTCCACTTGGATAACTACTACATGGCTGCTGCTGCGTTTTCCCTGTAGCTTGACTCCCTGATTTCTGATAGAGCCTTTGTTGTATCCTCTACATCTTCTCCAGCAGATCACTCACTAAGTGGGGAGACCCAAATGCTGCTGCATCATCCAGTCAGGTCTTATCATATGCTGGTGAACCTTCACTGAACATCTTCATGGTCAGGTGCTGGAAGGCAATTTTGATGCTGGTTCACTAGAAAGACTGAACGATCTCGTTGATGTGATGATATAAGGGATAGGCTGGGGGACTGAGGCAAACCCCTAAGTTCCTTTCATACATTGATCCCAGCATCGTCTATACTACAGGATGGTAGGGATTGTCAGACCTCCTGACGAAGATGATCCCTCGTCATCATCTCACGTTGAGTTTGGTTGAGTTTCTTCATCCCTATTTCCGTCTACTCAGAGCCAAAAGCTCGCTAGGGTTTTGTGAAGTGTTCACCGTCGTGTACTCACATGACAGCCATGGTAACTCTGGCATCATCTGTCAACGTATTCAGGTATGACGTCAGTTCTTCTAGCCATTGGTTGACCTGGACCAGGAGCAGCAGACGCCCTTTGTCCCTTAAGGCCAAACTAGTTACACTTACTGACGCGTCCTTTGCTCTGTCTGTCTGTCTGTCTGTCTGTCTCTCTCTCTCTCTCTCTCTCTCTCTCTCTCTCTCTCTCTCTCTCTCTCTCTCTCTCTCTCTCTCTCTCTCTCTCTCTCTCTCTCTCTCTCTCTCTCTCCCACGCCAGCAGTCTACAGGTCCAGCAGTAAGGGAATCCCTCCCTCATAACACCTGCCCCGGGGCTCCGCTCTGAGGCAGTCCAGTGTGTCACAAGTTTCCTGGTCGTCCGAGACAACACAGCCCGTCTCTGCTACCCCGGCCAGTGCCGTGGATACAGTACTGTATCACACGTTATGATACAGTCGATACACTACAGTGCACGAGCCCTGACGCAGCGTTCCACCTTCATACACTGTCGATGGCAACATTATCATCCCCTACCCCCCACCTCCCCCCCTTCCCCCCCTCAATGTTCGAGAAAATTAAGTAACCATTGCAAGCGACCTCTCACACCTACTGCTCTCAGGACAAGATTTACACACACACACACACACACACACACACACACACACACACACACACACACACACCCACAAGCACACTCCGTAATCGCTGATTTTGCAATACCTTTCATCTGGTCAGTAAATTGTTCGGTGTCTGTGGGCTGAAGTGGCAAGCGTGGATGACCTACAGACCAATTAGGAATATTACGTTAGCATCATCACGGCAGCCAACCACTGCCTTTTTTTTTTTTTCCCCCAGGGGAATCTGTGAGACTCTTACCCAGCTGACGTGGCCTGGATCGCATCCCACACTGGGATACCAACGCAGCAGAGACAAAGGTGTCTTCAGGACACCATCGACAGCCTATATGGTCCTCCGGTACAGAGTGAGTCGAGAAATACGCACTGAGGAGAAACTCACCTCACACACACACACACAACGTACAAGACTGGAGGCAGCCTGACATGAGCTGGTGGTAGAGGGCAACTGAAAGAGCTGGACGGTGTGAATGAGCAGAGCTCCACCTCCTTCGGCCTGCGTCGGTCGCCTCTCTCCATACGAGACGCAGCTCGACTGATCAAAAATCACATCGTCACCACAGACTCCCTCACCTTGATCTCATCCGCCTCCCAGCCCTTACCTCTCAGCTTCAACGCGCTGTCTAAGTCACTGCAGGGATCTTGAAGTCGCCAAACAGTTACACACTTACCTATGAACCTCTATAAGTTCTCCTCCGAGCCAGCCAGACACCCTCAGGTCTAACGTCACTGCACTACAAGTCAGTAGTTATGTACGTCGTCAACTTTGCTTCCTACCCACCACCGGCTCACTAGGCCCGCTTAACGTCATTCAGTCCACCAAATTCCCCCGGACACGCAAGATATTTGCCTGTTATTTTTCTTGTCACTTGCTTAATATTCTTTATTGTACCTCCCACAACTGTGGGTGTAAAGATAAGGTCCAGAAAAGGGCACGCAAGACCATCTTTGGTTCCTT
Organism: Panulirus ornatus; assembly: GCF_036320965.1. NCBI lineage: Eukaryota > Metazoa > Arthropoda > Malacostraca > Decapoda > Palinuridae > Panulirus > Panulirus ornatus. Next base: position 20,520,565 of record NC_092282.1, read on the forward strand.
TTGTATTTGACAAGAGTCATGAGGCCCTCAATACCCTGGTCCTCCCGACTCTTTTCAACAACACTTGGATCCTGTCCCACAGTGCGGGAAGAACTTACTGCACTACTCTCGCCACCGTCACTTCCTGCCATTTGAAATACCTCGTCCCTGGGTTGCAGTTCGGCACCACACCAGTATTTGAGGCCCCTGAGCTCGTAAAAACCGCTACAAGGACAACTCCATCACGTCTATTGTGAACATCATCAATAATCAGAGACTTCTGCCAAACCAGTGAATGTCTGGTCGACCTCTCTGCTCTTATCCGAGTGTTTGAGCGTGAATTTTCTCTGCATATTTTCACCCTTTGGCCAAAGTCGATCCACTAAAGTGCCTGTCATTATTATCATTATTATTATTATTATTATTATTATTATTATTATTATTATTATTATTATTATTATTATTATTATTATCATTGTTATTATTATTATTATCATTATTATCATTATCAATATTATTATCATTATCATCATTGTCATTATCGTTATTATTATCATTATTATCATTATCATTATTATTGTTATTATTGTTATTATTATTATTATTATTATTATCATTATTATTATTATCATTATTATTATTATCATTATTATTATTATTATCATTATTATTATTATTATTATTATTATCATTATTATTATTATTATTATTAGTAGTAGTAGTAGTAGTAGTAGTAGTGGCAGTATTAACATTAGTGACAACATAAAACTGGGCTCAGCACACGCACGACACTAAAAGCTCTCAATATTTGCCTGTGTGTTCTGAGAGTATTAACTCAACAAGGAAGTCAGCGAGGAAGTTGTGTGGGGAGTGAGGACCCAGGGAGTGTCTGGGACCTGTCGTGGGTCTGCGCCACTTACAGTATCAGCTGTATCATCAAAGTGAATACCCAAGGTTCAGGTCTCCAGTACTCCCGGGCGTCAAAAACAGTTCGGGTCAGCTTTGGGATTCCTTCATCGGCAGACATCACTTTGAGGTCACTGGTGGGGCCTGCTGCTTGAATGTAGTGCAGCTCACACCTGGATACAATCGTGGAGGGTGTGGGTATCAGTGCTGCTGTTATCAATATCGCGGATATCACTGTTATCACCACCGTGGAGGCCAGTGTTACTAGAGCTAAGGGTGTCAATGACAATGTTACCAACACCGGGGTAGACTGTGACACAAGTGCCAGCGTTAACAGTGCTGGTGCTGAGGGTGTCAGTAGGTTCTATGAAACGTGTCTTAGAATTTGATTTTGATCGTGGGAAAAGATGTTCCAACGATGGGAAAGGCAGGGAGAGACATCCAGGGAAGTTATTGAGGCACCCAAGAAGGAGGCAAGTCAAGGGTCGTCCTCATGTTCAGTCGGCTCCGACTGCCTATGGACGTGGGTCTCCGGTGGTCAGCTCTGAGCTGGGCCAGCAACAAGACCATACCTTACCTGCAGGAGACATATCGCTCCCTCTGGGTATCCCTCACCTGCAGATCTGCTAACCTCCACCTCACCAGGATGGCTGGGGAACAGTCATCATGCCATAATTCATCATGAGTCACCATCATTCACCTTCAGCTTTATCGACTGTCTTCCGCCAATAATCTCCAGTTCCTGGATCTGCTATGCGTTCCTTGAGTGGAATATCCGAAGCGTGCGTTCCCTGACAATCCGTCAATTGACAATAGCATTCGAGAGTTTATAAGTCACCGAGGCATATCATCTCGACCCTGCTCGAGGACAAATTATGGTGTCCTCGTCTGCCAGGTTGGTCTATTATCTCTCGAGGCCTGTCAACATATCATCACATGTATCACCCAGGGAGAATATCTTCCCCGGCCTTTGGAATATATCGCCACTGATCATCGGACTATGAAATACACAATGTACTCGTCTCGCCACACCTTAGCTTCGAATACCTCTGCACCTCAGAGGACACAAGCTCAAGGGACTCAACTCACGCCTTTAGATAGTCCCACAGACCTGCTCATACAAGGGTTCCGACCATCTGATAACCGAAGTGGTAGACATGATATCGGTCACCCTAACACTCAAATCCAAGTCGGCATAACAGAGACTAGATGATGGTCGGCAAGACAGCTCCGGCTCAGCCACCCCTGATGCGCCGGAAACAATTGGCCGAACATAAAAAGGGCGCAGCAAGCCGGACATCAAGGACAAACCGCGATACACGCAACAATGAACGGAAGCAAGTACCACACAGCATACAGGACAGAGTAGATAACCTCACTTGACACATCATCTTCGACGGTCTACGTAGACATCGTCTTACTGCAGGAGTGTTTCTTCTCGTATAGCTTTGAGAATCGAGGTCCACCTGACATATACCCGAGTATACACTGCAGTATACCAGAATTGAATGGTCTAGCCACATGCATCAATCTTCCATCCTTCATTGTTTAATCACGATGCAGAGAGACACCAAAACATTTATGCAGCATTTCTCCTTCTATCTGGGAGGAGGCATTATTTACATCTCCAACGAATGTGCCAAATCCCGACACCTTGTATCCGACCAGTTACCACGTCCTGTAGATAAGAGCATTATGTACTGTGGAGACAAATGCCAGGCTCCCCAGGTTGGGTACTCCCTCCTGGCCTGAACCCCAGTGGTTACCGACTTCACAAGTTCGTGGAGACCTACTTGGTTGAATGTCTGCACCCCACCTGGCTCTACTCAGTGGCAAGGTGTCCCGGGACACTGGACCATGTTATCATAGGTGGCTTCATTGACACTAACACTCAGATCATGTGGCCACTGCATCAGCGCCTCTTCTACGATATCCCGGCGAGATACATGTTAACATATACGGATCCTGCGTCAACAGATGGATCACTGTAAACCTTAACACAGACGCAGACACACTGTACACCAACCTGGTCACACCTGCCGCAAGCGTCACGTTGATCATCTTCCTTGCAAGCGGAGCAGGTCAACCACAGCAGAACTATCAGCCATCAACTTCTGGCTGCTGAAGCTTCTGAAGTCTACTGCCAAAATCCCGTGCCAAAAATTTTAGAGTTTATCGCATCGCACTCGAGAACGTAAAGGGTATGCAATCCTGTGTCCACTTGAGTTCGTGGGATAATTTCATCAACACCGTTAGTCTTCCCCTGCCCTCATGTGAGAACACATTAAAGACAACACCTCCGACTCCCAGTACTCCATTCTCCGCTAGATATGGCTGAGCATCTGGTGTTACAGTGGTCCTCACCATCACAGCTACCGTCTCCGTCACCTCTGTCACGAAGTGAAGATCAACGTCAGTGTCGCATCAACTAACCCCAAACATGGGAGGAGGATGATGACCCGGTGCCGATCGATGATGAGGAACTCAGGGGTGCAGCCACCTCCCCACGGTGAGGATGGTATAGCCTCCTCCACACTGCGCCTCATTGCAATCGTGGCAGAAATCCTCCTTTATAGACTCTGCCACCTGTGTCTCCTGGAGGGATGTCTGCCTGAGGTCTGCTCTAGGATCATCGTTGCTCCTATTCCCAAGTCCTACTGAACGAAGCACAGGCACATCTCCCTCACTTTCTTGCTGTTACATGGTGATGCAGAGGAACCTACTCAACCGGTTACTTTATTCCATCGGGAATCGACTCTCACCAGATCTTGATGGGTTCTTACCTGCCAGGAATACCTACTTGTGTGTTCCAGAATCACTCATCGCTCCTGCCGGATCCGTGGACCTTGGGAGTGCCTTAGACATATCCAACAAGAAAGTGATATGAGAAACACTTACACTCCTGGGGGTACAGGGGGCAATATTCAGGTGGATCCACTATTGCCTCCACAACAGACGCTCCAAGTTGTGTACTTCAAGGGTGCACTAAGCTCCTCACACCCGTTCCACCTTGGGGCGCTACAGGGTGGAGTGATGAGCTCCTTCCTGTTCAACGTCCTGATGCACAGACTCCTGCAGCCGCTGGACGTTCACCCCGGAGAGAGAGAGAGAGAGAGAGAGAGAGAGAGAGAGAGAGAGAGAGAGAGAGAGAGAGAGAGAGAGAGAGAGAGAGAGAGTTGGTTAGGTGGACGACTTTGTATCCAGTCAGTGGACTCCAGTCAACTACAAGAACTACTTTCGTCGTTTCACAGTTCAACTCTGGAGTGTGGCTCTCTAATCTCCCCTAAAGAAAGTTGAGTCCTATCCTCCCATGTCTGAAGCCCACCTGAAAACCTATGACTGGGGTTATCGTTCCATCAGCCATCCAGTACTGCTACATGGAAGTCCCAGCGACTGGAATCACTCCTGGAAAACATCCCTTCGTGAAGGACATCATTGTCTCTCTCCAGATAAGGCTCCACCAGTTCTCTGTCCTTGAACACGGACACAGGGACATCTTTAACCCTCTTGCTCGAACACCATACATTACCGACATACGATCAGTAAAAGACTATCATTTGCCTGGGTCTTGCCTCTCTTCCTGAGGAATACCTAAGACCCCTGGAAGTGTTTCAAGACGCTGTATTTTACAACCATACTCGGCTGTCCTGGGTCAACACACGTTGTCATCATCATGCACACTGAACTAAAACTAATACCAAGTATTGATAGAAGCAAATTATTAGCCATCACTTTTGCCATATAATGTATCAGATGTCCCAACTTAGCTCCTGTCATCACCCAACAATTCATACATCGCATACAAGACTGTGATACCGCACGGCCTGACCAGCGACGCACACACATGAAACACTCTACAACAAGCAGACATGGAGCGATAGCAAGAAGTGATCCAACCTCCTCTTCCTCCCGCTTGGCTCCCGCTTGGCTATCTACATCTAATATTACCTGTTCTCCTGTGTCCAAAGATCTTCCTGTACAACTACAGAAGCAGCTGGTGGTGGAAAGTATACGAATGATGCGAGATCTTTATCCCATGGCTACGCGAATTCACATCCAACTGATCACTACAGCCTGGTGGATTATTTAACTGTGCTTTCGCAGCCTAGAGAGGTGGGACCAATGAATTGTCCCTCCATCGTCCCCGAAGCACTACACACAGCAAACTTGAACCTGTCCACGACGTGCTGTTCATCCTCATTAACTCTCACAGTGAAGGGATTGTGAATTGTGAGTCTAAGTCAGGTCTTCAAGCCATACAGTCACAACCACCTACTTACCTCACCTCCTAGTGAGCAGTGTATGCTGACACTCCACCAGAACTCACTCATTACCTGCAGGGAAAAGAAACTGGGAGGCGGACAGGCTGGCCTGACTCGCCTGTAAATAACCCAGCTACAGGTACTGCCCATGATTTGTCGAATCTTATACACGTACAACATTGAACCTGCGTTCCTCACACTCTGTGTTATATGGTATATCAGTTACTCAGCCACTGATCATCTGTATTTCTAAGGCCACCCAAACAAACATACAAGGATGGGGACACGTCGCTAAACGTCTCAGTATGGACGATCGACAACGCTGGACCTTCCAGACAGATGTCTCTCCTTTGTCAACCTGATGGACGAAGTGAGCTCTCCTCTACTGCAACGTATCTGTCCATCTGGTTCCAAAGAAAAAGACACCTCATTACCAACATGTTTGAGATCAACAAGGACTAGACACGCTACTTGCACGCCATCGGTCGTCTGGAAGACGGTGATGAATATGTTATTATACACATAGTGACTGGAGCTCCTTAACTCCCCTTAGGGCAAACTTGAGGTACTCCCTACCTTAACAAGGGGTCAAAAATAAATGCGATCTACCTTTACTATCATTATTGTTATTATTATCATTATTATTATTATTATTATTATTATTATTATTATTATTATTATTATTATCATAATCATTATTATTATTATTATTATTATTATTATTATTATTATTATTATTATTATTATTATTATTATCATTATTATTATTATTATTATTATTATTATTATCATTATTATTATTATTATTATTATTATTTCTTTCTTTCAAACTATTCGCCATTTCCCGCGTTAGCGAGGTAGCGTTAAGAACAGAGAACTGGGCCTTTGAGGGAATATCCTCACCTGGCTCCCTTCTCTGTTCCTTCTTTTGGAGAATATTAAAAAAAAAAAAACGAGAGGGAAGGATTTCCAGCCCCCCGCTCCCTTCCCTTTTAGTCGCCTTCTACGACACGCAGGGAATACGTGGGAAGTATTCTTTCTCCCCTATCCCCAGGGATATTATTATTATCATTATCATTATTATTATTATTATTATTATTATTATTATTATTATTATTATTACCATTATTATTATTATTATCATTATTATCATTATCAATATTATTATTATTATTATTATTATTATTATTATTATTATTATTATTATTATTATTATTATTATTATTATCATTATTATTATTATCAATATTATTATTATTATTATTATTATTATTATTATTATTATTATTATTATTATTATTATCATTATTTTTTATTATTATTATTATCATTATCATTATTATTATTATTATTATTAATATTATTATTATTATTATCATTATTATCATTATTATTATTATCATTATTATTATCATTATTATTATTATTATTATTATTGTTATTATTATTATTATTATTATCATTATTATTATGGTTTGGTCACATGTAGAGAATGAGTGAGGAAGGATTGGCAAAGAGGATATATGTGTCAGAGGTGGAGGGAACGAGAAGTGGGAGACCAAATTGGAGGTGGAATGATGGAGTGAAAAAGATTTTGAGCGACCGAGGCCTGAACATGCAGGAGGTGAAAGGCGTGCAAGGAATAGAGTGAATTGGAAAGATGTGGTATATCGGGGTCGACGTACGGTCAATGGATTGAACCAGGGCGTGTGAAGCGTCTGGGGTAAGTCATGGAAAGTTTTGTGGGGCCTGGATGTGGAAAGGGAGCTGTGGTTTCGGTGCATTACACATGACAGCTAGAGACTGAGTGTGAACGAATGAGGCCTTTGGTGTCTTTTCCTAGCGCTACCTCGCGCGCGCGCGGGGGAGGGGGTGCCATTTCATGTGTGGCGGGGTGGCGACGAGAATGGATGAAGGCAGCAAGCATGAATATGTAGTGTGTATATATATGTATATGTCTGTGTATGTATATGTATGTATACGTTGAAATGTATAGGTATGTATATTTGCGTGTGTGGGCGTGTATGTATATACATGTGTATGCGGGTGAGTTGGGCCATTCTTTCGTCTGTTTCCTTGCGCTACCTCGCTAACGCGGGAGACAGCGACTAAGTATGATAAAATGAAATAAGTTATTATTATTATTATCATTATTATCATTATTATCATTATTATTATTATTATTATTATTATTATTATTATTACTATTTATCCCTGGGGATAGGGGAGAAAGAATACTTCCCACGTATTCCCTGCGTGTCGTAGAAGGCGACTAAAAGGGAAGGGAGCGGGGGGCTGGAAATCCTCCCCTCTCTTTTTTTTTTTTTTTTTTTTTTCCCAAAAGAAGGAACAGAGAAGAGGGCCAGGTGAGGATATTCCCTCAAAGGCCCAGTCCTCTGTTCTTAACGCTACCTCGCTATCGCGGGAAATAGCGAATAGTATGAAAAAAAAAAAAAAAAAATTATTACTATTATTATCATTATCACTATAATTGTTATCATTATCATTATTCTTATCATTATCATTATTCTTATCATTATCATCATTATTATTATTATTATCATTATTATCATTATTATCATTATTATTATTATCATTTTCATCATTATTGTTATCATTATTGTTATTAATATTATTATCATTACTATTATCATTATCATTATTACTGTTATCTTTATTATTATTATCAGTAATATCATTTTATCATCATTATTGTGTCTAGTTTTGTTGTCTAATTTCTTTGCAATGGTAATGGCGAAGAGAGGAGTTCAGGTACACAAGTGTTTTATTGAGTAAGTACGGAAGTAATGTAATTGTAGGTGAGGTTACATAAGTGGCTCAGGATTAGGAAAAGAGGAGAGGTTACGTGAGTTAAGGTGAGATGATGTCCGCAGGCGTGGCAGGAGTCCCATAGTCTGGTGATGGTATTGAGAGTGAGGAAGGGAAGGACGATGGAGAAGTGGTCGTCGCCTGGATCTCATGAAACAGCTACAGGAGAGGCGGCATGCCAAATGCCTGAGGCTCAGTAGCTTTGTCGTTGGTGTGCCAGACTGGAGGTGGTTGAAGGCGTAGGTGGGTGTGTGCGGCAGGGCAGGAGGTGTAACCAGGATCTTGTAGGAACTACGTTAGATGGCCGTTGACGACGTCATAAGGGGATCCTTTGGAGAAGAACATGGGAGAGTCAGCATCCAGGAGTCACATGACGGACGGATGATTGCAGGCACCACGCACGCCTTTAGTGTCCAGAACCCTATAACTACATGGCTGACCTCCTTCACTGATGCATGGGTGTTCTTGAGGCATGAGGGTCGACCACGCCGTTAGCATTAATTGTACGGGCGTTGCCACCAGGCCTACTGCGTTGGGTCTCTGTGGAATCGTATAAGACGGGTTTACGGAGAGGAGCATTTTGTGTCTAGACCTCCCGTGGTGAGGGTCGGGGTCGTCTACCTGTTTAAGTCCTTGGGCTATAACATGAAAGGTCAAACGAGGTTACTGCTAGTTACTTACTGAGATAATTGCGTTGGACCAGTTGAGGCGCTGAGCTGTGGATGATTTCGCCACCACGTCAGGTCACCATCAGAGAACTTATATAGGAATTACATAATGATACTGGAGAATGTTGCTGTTGATATTATTGTTGTTGTTATTATTATTGTTATTATTATTATTATTATTATTATTATTATTATTGTTATTATTATTATTATTATTATTATTATTATTATTATTATTATTATTATTATTATCATTATTAATATTATTATTATTATTATTATTATTATTATTATTATTATTATTATTATTATTATTATTATTATTATTATTATTATTATTATTATTATTATTATTATTATTATTATTATTATTATTATTATTATTATTATTATCATTATTATTATTATTATTATTATTATTATCATTATTATCATTATTATTATTATTATCATTATTATTATTATTATTAATATTATTATTATTATTATTATTATTATCATTATTATTATTATTATCATTATTATTATTATAATTGTTATTGTTATCATTAATGTTATCATCATCGTTCATTTTGATTTTTTCATATATGCTTGCTATTTCCTACATAGTGAGGTAGCGTCAGGAACAGACGAAGAAATGGCTCATCTACTCACATCTACTCTCAATCTGTCATGTATATTGTGCCGAAACCATAGCCATCTACCCACGACTAGTCCCCACAGCCCGTTCTGTGGTTTCCCCTGAAAGCACGTCGTTCCCTGTAAACCACCACTCTCCAATTCATTCCATCCCTTGCGCACTCCTGCATGCTCAGGCTCCGAGTCTTCAAAACATCTTTCACTCCATCGTTCCATCTCCTCCTTAGTTCTTGTTCTTGTTCCCTCTACTTCCCGCATGCATACCCAGGTAGTCATCCTCTTCTCGTTCGTCCTCTCCATATGTCCAAACCATTTCAGCACACCGTCTTCATCTCTCTCGTACATATTCCTCTTGCTCTTACACATCTCTCTTACCCTATCATTTCTTATTCAACCAACCCTCCGCACACCACATATTGTCCTCGGACATTTCATTTCCAACACATTCGTCCTATTCTTCACATTTTTGTCTCAGGCCCACACCTCGCATCCACACAGCACCGATGGGACTACTATACCATCAAACATACCCATCTTTGCCCTTACAAACAATGCCCACTCTCTTCACACATTCCTCAGTGTACCCAAGACCTTTGCCCCCTCACTCACCCTATTGCTCACTTGACATCCAATTGTTTCTTTTGGTGCCACATCCACTTTCAGGCATAATAACAATCCACTTCCTCCATTCATACTTGCACTCCAAATAACCTGTAACTTTCCACCGTTAAACCTAAAATCATTAACTTGTTTTTCTTCACATTTACACTCAACTTTCTCCTTACACGCATTTTCCTAGATTCAGACACCAACCTCTGCAGTTTTTCACTCCATTCTTCCACCAACACCGTATCATCAGCAGACAACAACTGACTCACCTTCCGGACATCCCCACCCTCAATAGAATGCATACCTGCTCCTCTCCCGAGGATCCTTGTATTCACCCTCCCTCACCAACCCATCCGTAAACAGGTTAAACGCCCATGATGACATCACACACACCTGTCGCAGACCCACCTTCACATGCAACAACTCACCCTCCTCTCTACGTACTCACACGCACTCATTACCCGCTTGATCAAATCATCTTACTTCATCTATAAGCTTTCCTCTCATGCCGTATATTCGTAGCTGAGATCGAAAAATAAATCCTACGGAAGCAGACTAAATAACTGAAATCCATGTAGCTTAGAAAAGAGAAGGCTGAGAGGTGATCGAATGCAAGAATTCAAGCTGATCAAAGGCTTTGATGATTTTGATATATCAAGTTACTTAAGACTTGATTCCTCTGATTTCACTCACAGTAACGGATCCAAACTCGTGAGCAAACGTTTTGCCTCGAATGAGGCGAAGTACTTTTCTTTATCAGTATTTTTGATGCATGGAATGATCAGTTAGAGAGGTTGAAAGCAGAACTATAGGATGCATTTAAGAACAAACTTGATCATTTTTTCACTTCAAGTCCACGACTTACATCTTATTTGCGCCTCCTTAGTCACACAATTTGCAGGTTATTCTCTTTGCATTATCTTTATACGTGTACTTTCAAAGATTTACCACAGTAATCTGTGAGTTTCTGATGTCTTCCACTATCACAAACAGCCTCGAAAGGACCCAATGGTCTATTGCTGTTTGAATTCTTTTGTATTCCTTTATGTAACATGAGAATTTTCTATGTCTCGTGTATCCTGTATGGTATTCTCAATACTTATATTTGTCTGTATGAAAACAAGATAAGTAATGATGATGTATCAATTCATCTGACTTTAATGTGTTCACTGACCTGCTGGTATATGAAATCTCCCAGTGCACACTGACCACTTGTGTCTCCGTGACCCTCCGTCTTCATGAGAATCCAAATTCCTCCTGTCCATTTCTCTGTAACCTGTAAAGACCACATCGTCAGTACTTTACCATCTTTGAGAAGCGGGTTTTAGTGCTTCATGTGACATCCTAGTCGTTCCTTCATTGTTATTATTCTATATTTGTTCAGTTCGTTTCAATCCTTTGAGGATTATGCATTATGAATACCACTATGCACCTATTTTCCTGCTGGTACTCTTCCCATTATGTATTGTCTAAACGGACCGTTTCATAGTAATTCTTAACTCTGATGGGCCCATATTGCTCCTCATTTGGCTTCTCTTTCCCTACCTTACTACCTTGCATCCCTCTGAGTTAGTCATAGGAATGCGATTTCATGACAGCCTTGGGAGAGAATGACGATACGTGGAGTGACGCTAGGATGAAGCAGCCCGCAACGCCAGGAGAGTGTAGTCGCTGTTTTGCAACGAGAAGAAAGACGATAAAAAGATCTTGTTCATTTATACGAGGGTGAAGTTGTCACACGTTATGTTATCGTAATTCTCTGGCTCTCCGAAGACTATGAGATGTCCACGGAGGCTGAGCTGTTATAGAGGAAGTGCTATCATGATTGCGTTGTAGGTTTAAATCAGGTGAGGAATTAGTTTTGTTGTTCGTCAAGTATTAGTTTTAGGTTTTCTCCGCCTCTGACTAGGATGCTGTCGGCTGCTTTGTAGTGAGCTTATGCCTCTAGCTCGTGTGTAAAGCCCAGTCTACTTGTTCTTATACGAAAATTATCATTGTATTGTGTTCTTACTGTTCTTGATATCATGAGTGATAACTAAAGAGATTGATATCATTTTGCGTTATGAATATGAATAACAATCATGGTAATTGACATTACTTTGCGTTCTTGATATCATGAATGATGATCATGATCAATATTGCTTTGCATTCTTGATATCATAAATGAAAAATGATATCCAACATTGTTTTGTGTTATCGGTATCGATCAACACTTTCGTGTTCTTACCATCACGAATGATAAACACAGAGATCAACACTGTTTTGTGTTCTTAACATCACGAATGATAAACACAGAGATCAACACTGTTTTATGTTCTTAACATCACTAATGATAAACACATAGATCAACACTGTTTTATGTTAACATCATGAATGATAAACATAGAGATCAACACTGTTTTGAGTTCTTAACATCACGAATAATAAACATAGAGATCAACATTGTTTTGTGTTCTTAACATCACGAATAATAAACACAGAGATCAACAGTGTTTTGTGTTCTTAACATCACAAATGATAAACACAGGCCAACATTGTTTTGTGTTCTTAACATCACAAATGATAAACACAGAGATCAACAGTGTTTTGTGTTCTTAACATCACAAATGATAAACACAGGCCAACATTGTTTTGTGTTCTTAACATCACGAATAATAAACACAGAGATCAACAGTGTTTTGTGTTCTTAACATCACAAATGATAAACACAGGCCAACATTGTTTTGTGTTCTTAACTTGAATGACAGTCGACTCACTTTTCTTGTGGTTCTGATGATGGTTAACCAAACTTTTAATTTTTTTTCTTTCGCTCTCGTTTATCATAATGATAACCATAATGGATCAGTCTGTAGTTATCTAAACTCAAGTCCATTGATTCTGCCGTCGACCACTGCCTCGACCGATTTAAAAAGTTTGAATCAATAAACAGTCATCCAATTTTTTTCTTATTCAATTCTCAGATTCATGCCGGCGGCAAATTTTGAGATTGTATTTGTAGAAAATTATCACATGGGGGCCAAGGAGTGAACCTAGTGGTACACCACCAGTCGTAGGTTTCCCAACACAGTGTGTGGTTATCCACCATCCTCCCACATGATCATCTTACCGATGATCTCGCATTAAACAAACAATCTTTTTATCTAGTACTTTAACCTGGACGTTTTAGACATCTCGCTATATAACATCTTGAGGTATTTCTTTATCCCAGCTGTTACGTATGTGACTATAGAATTGCAAAGATCCAATTAACAAAATCTTGTATTATGAAAGCCACGTTTATTCTCTTTTAAGGATTTGAATGCCTCTGATCGTTTTTTTTTTTATATATATTACATCATGAAGGACAAAAATCTACCAACACATTGGTAATATGAAGCTGATTATGCATTCATTTGATTATAATTTGGTTTTACATTCGAGTCTCATTCGACGCCTTTCCTTCGTGTGATGATTTCTTGAATATCTAAGTCACTGTAAATGTTATTTGTTGCCTTACGTAACTGAAAGGCTTAGGAGAGAGATCGTCAGTTTCAGGTAACTTTTTGTGGATTTGATTTCTCTAAATACGTCAGACCTATGATTAATATTTGTGTCTTACGAGTTTTACACTGGTATTGCCTCGTCCTTTAACTTTGTACGTATGCATTGTGTCTTTATTTCTGTGTGTGCGTTTCTGTGTACGCATGCACGCACACCCCTTAACTTACGCCTCATCCTCCACCTTCTAGGAGAGGATGAACACCTGGGTGGACTGTGGACCGGCTGCTGCGACCAAGACTGGAACCTATACAGGTTTGATCCCAGGCGGCCCAGGCGTGGGTGATGGTCAGTAACGCTAACCGCTGCACCACTAAGGCCCGTGGATGTCTGGTGGATAACTTATGTTGTGAGGTAAGTGTGCAGTGCTCTCCAGTATCTGTCCTTGGCAATACCCTTGTGACTGTGGTGTGTCTGAAGGGAAATACTTTCTTAATAAAGATAATTTCTTCGTTATCCATGTTTACCGAGCCGTTACCGATGGATAACGAGGGACCTGAAGTGTTTCCTTACGTCGTGGATCGCAAGATCTATTGACACTAATGTTGGATGTTCTGAGTGAGGTGTTGGCGTGGAGATCGTGAATGAGGTGCTGGCGTGGGTAGTGCTAGTGAGGTGTTGGCGTGGGTATCTCGAATGAGCTGTTGGCGTAGGTATCGCAAGTGAAGGGTTGGCGTGGGTATTGCTAGTGAGGTGTTGGCGTGGGCATCGTGACTGAGGTACTGATGTGGATGTCGGGGTGAGGGCTTGGAGTGGATGAGGTGTTGGCGTGGGTGTCGTGGATGAAGGGTTGGCGTGAGTGTCGGGGATGAGGGGTTGGCGTGGGTGTCGTGGATGAGGGGTTGGCATGGGTGTCGGGGATGAGGGGTTGGCGTGGGTGTCGGGGGTGAAGTGTTGGCGTGGGGGTCGTGGGTGAGGCGTTGGCGTGGGTGTCGGGGATAAGGGGTTGGCGTGGGTGTCGGGGGTGAAGTGTTGGCATGGATGTCGTGGATGAGGGGTTGGCGTGGGTGTCGGGGTGAAGTGTTGGCGTGGGTGTCGGGGATGAGGCGTTGGCGTGGGTGTCGTGGGTGAGGGGTTGGCGTGGGTGTCATGGGTGTGGGGTTAGCGTGGGTGTCTGGGATGAGGGGTTGGCGTGGGTGTCATGGGTGAGGGGTTGGCGTGGGTGTCTGGGGTGAAGTGTTGGCGTGGGTGTCGAGGATGAGGCGTTGGCGTGGGTGTCGTGGGTGAGGGGTTGGCGTGGGTGTCATGGATGAGGGGTTGGCGTGGGTGTCTGGGGTGAGGGGATGGCGTGGGAGTGAGGTGGGTGTTGACGAAGGTCACTGTGGTAGAGGAAATAGCACGACAAATGTCAGGAGGTAGTGCACGTGTGGCTCTGAGGGCGGCCAAGTAGAGCCGGCCTCCGACCACACCTGTCTCACCACCACCCAACACCTGCACGACCCTGCTGCACACCTCCCACGCCTGTCCCACTACCACCCAACACCTGCACGACCCTGCTGCACACCTCCCACGCCTGTCTCACCTCCACCCAACACCTGCACGACCCTGCTGCACACCTCCCACGCCTGTCTCACTACCACCCAACACCTGCACGACCCTGCTGCACACCTCCCACGCCTGTCTCACTACCACCCAACAACTGCTCGACCCTGCTGCACACCTCCCACGCCTGTCTCACTACCACCCAACACCTGCACGACCCTGCTGCACACCTCCCACGCCTGTCCCACTACCACCCAACACCTGCACGACCCTGCTGCACACCTCCCACGCCTGTCTCACTACCACCCAACACCTGCACGACCCTGCTGCACACCTCCCACGCCTGTCTCACCACCACCCAACACCTGCACGACCCTGCTGCACACCTCCCAAGCCTGTCTCACCACCACCCAACTCCTGCACGACCCTGCTGCACACCTCCCAAGCCTGTCTCACCTCCACCCAACACCTGCACGACCCTGCTGCACACCTCCCACGCCTGTCTCACTACCACCCAACACCTGCACGACCCTGCTGCACACCTCCCACGCCTGTCTCACTACCACCCAACACCTGCACGACCCTGCTGCACACCTCCCACGCTTGTCTCACTACCACCCAACAACTGCACGACCCTGCTGCACACCTCCCACGCCTGTCCCACTACCACCCAACACCTGCACGACCCTGCTGCACACCTCCCACGCCTGTCTCACTACCACCCAACAACTGCTCGACCCTGCTGCACACCTCCCACGCCTGTCTCACTACCACCCAACACCTGCACGACCCTGCTGCACACCTCCCAAGCCTGTCTCATCTCCACCCAACACCTACACGATCCTGCTGCACACTTCCACATATTACTACCACCTGCACGATTCTGCTGCATACCTCCCACACCTTTCTCACCACCACCCAACACCTGCATGACCCTGCTGCACGCCTCCCACACCTGTCTTATCACCACCCAACACCTGCATGACCCTGCTGCACACCTTCCACACCTTTCTCACCACCACCCACCACCTGCGCGATCCTACTGCACATCTCCCACACCACACCTGTATCGTCACAGCCCAACACCTGCACGACCCTGCTGCACAACTCCAACACCTGTCTCGTCACCGTCCAACACCTGCACTACGCTGCTACATAACTCCTACACCTTTCTCACCACCATCCAACAGCTGCACGACGCAGCTGCCCACCTCCCACACCTGTCGGCCGGGCGCGTCTGGTGGTCGGTTGTTTATTACTGGATGATGATCGTTCAGCCATAACGATAATCATCCACCAGACGTACGTAACGATACCTTCCCCAGCGCTCCTGCAGTGCAGGTGGTGACCTTGTGCAGGTGGTGGTCTTGTGCAGGTGGTGGTCTATGTGCAGGTGGTGGTCTTGTGCAGGTGGTGGTCTTGTGCAGGTGGTGGTCTTGTGCAGGTGGTGGCCTTGTGCAGGTGGTGGTCTTGTGCAGGTGGTGGTCTTGTGCAGGTGGTGGTCTATGTGCAGGTGGTGGCCTTGTGCAGGTGGTGGTCTTGTGCAGGTGGTGGTCTATGTGCAGGTGGTGGTCTTGTGCAGGTGGTGGCCTTGTGCAGGTGGTGGTCTATGTGCAGGTGGTGGTCTTGTGCAGGTGGTGGTCTTGTGCAGGTGGTGGTCTATGTGCAGGTGGTGGTCTATGTGCAGGTGGTGGCCTTGTGCAGGTGGTGGTCTATGTGCAGGTGGTGGTCTTGTGCAGGTGGTGGTCTTGTGCAGGTGGTGGTCTGTGTGCAGGTGGTGGTCTTGTGCAGGTGGTGGTCTTGTGCAGGTGGTGGTCTCTGTGCAGGTGGTGGTCTATGTGCAGGTGGTGTCTGTGTGCAGGTGGTGTCTGTGTGCAGGTGGTGTCTATGTGCAGCTGGTGGCCTTCTGCAAGCGGTGTCTATGTGTAGGTGGTGGTCTTGTGCAGGTGGTGTCTATGTGCAGGTGGTGGTCTTGTGCAGGTGGTGGTCTTGTGCAGGTGGTGTCTATGTGCAGGCGGTTTCTATGTGTAGGTGGTGTTCTTGTGCAGGTGGTGTCCTTGTGCAGATGGTGGCACTGTGCAGGTGGTGTCTATGTGCAGGTGGTGGTCTTGTGCAGGTGGTGTCTATGTGCAGGTGGTGTCTATGTGCAGGTGGTGGTCTTGTGCAGGTGGTGTCTATGTGCATGTGGTGTCTATGTGCATGTGGTGTCAATGTGCAGGTGTTGGTCTTGTGCAGGTGGTGTCTATGTGCAGGTGGAAGCCTTGTGCAGGTGGTGTCTACGTGCAGGTGATGTCTATGTGCAGGTGGTTGTCTTGTGCAGGTGGTGGTCTTGTGCAGGTGGTGTCTACGTGCAGGTGGTGTCTATGTGCAGGTGGTGTCTACGTGCAGGTGGTGGTCTTGTGCAGGTGGTGTCTACGTGCAGGTGGTGTCAATGTGCAGGTGTTGGTCTTGTGCAGATGGTGTTTATGTGCAGGTGGTGTCTTTGTGCAAGTGATGTCTATGTGTAGGTGGTGGTCTTGTGCAGGTGGTGTCTACGTGCAGGTGGTGGTCTTCTCCAGGTGATGTCTGTTTCCAGTTGATGGTCCTGTACAGGTGGTGTCTATGTGTAGGTAGTGTCTATGTGCAGCTGGTGGCCTTCTGCAGGTGGTGTCTATGTGCATGTGGTGGCCTTGTGCAGGTGGTGTCTATGTGCAGATGGTGGTCTTGTGCAGGTGATGGCCTTGTACAGGTGGTGTTTATGTGCAAGTGGTGATCTTGTGCAGATGGTGGCCTTGTGCAGGAGGTCTCTATGTGCAGGTGGTGGTCTTGTGTGGTGGTTTTGTGCAGGTGGTGACTATGTGCATATGGTGTCTTTGTGCAGGTAGTGTCTATGTGCAGATGGTGGCCTTGCGCAGGTGGTAACAGAAGGTTTAGCCCCTCGTGCGGGAGGGATGGGCTGCCTTTGGTAAAATGACGTGTCCTTTGAACTGAAATTATTAGGTCAAAGGTCAGGTCACCATAACCCAGGGTCGTACCATCGTACTCAGGAGTCGACGGTCAGGTCACCATAACCCAGGGTCGTACCATCGTGCTGAGGGGTCGAAGGTCAGGTCACCATAACCCAGGGTCGTACCATTGTACTGAGGGGTCGAAGGTCAGGTCACCATAACCAGGGTCGTACCATCGCTCTCAGGGGTCGAAGCGTCGTGTTCAAAGGTTGTACCGTCGTCAAGGGTTGTACCGTCGCGCTCAAGGGTTGTACCATCGTGCTCAAGGGTAGTACCGTCGTGCTCAAGGGTAGTACCGTCGTGCTCAAGGGTTGTAACATCGTGCTCAAGGGTAGTACCGTCGTGCTCAAGGGTAGTACCGTCGTGCTCAAGGGTTGTACCATCGCGCTCAAGGATTGTACCATCGTGCTCAAGGGTAGTACCGTCGTGCTCAAGGGTAGTACCGTCGTGCTTAAGGATTGTACCATCGTGCTCAAGGGTAGTACCGTCGTGCTCAAGGGTAGTACCGTCGTGCTTAAGGGTCGTAGCGTCGTGCTCAAGGGTTGTACCGTCGTGCTGAACGGTTGAACCGTCGTGCTCAAGGGTAGTATCGTCGTGCTCAAGGGTAGTACCGTCGTGCTCAAGGGTTGTACCGTCGTGCTGAAGGATTGAACCGTTGTGCACAAGGGTTGTACCGTCGTGCTCAAGGGTTTTACCGTCGTGCACAAGGGTTTTACCGTCGTGCACAAGGGTTGTACCGTCGTGCTCAAGGGTAGTACCGTCGTGCTCAATGGTTGTACCGTCGTGCTCAAGGGTTGTACCATCATGCTCAAGGGTAGTACCGTCGTGCTCAATGGTTGTACCGTCGTGCTCAAGGGTTGTACCATCGTGCTCAAGGGTAGTACCGTCGTGTTCAAAGGTTGTACCGTCGTGCTCCAGGGTTGTACTGTCGTGTTCAAGGGTGTACCGTCGTGCTCAATGGTTGTACCATCATGTTCAAGATTATGAGTGTCGTGCTCAAGGGTCGTATTTTCGTGCCTAATCTCAGCGTCGTGCTCGAGGACCATAACGCCGTGCTCAAGGGTAGTACCATCGTGCTCAAGGGTAGTACCGTCGTGCTCAAGGGTAGTACCATCGTGCTCAAGGGTAGTACCGTCGTGCTCAAGGGTAGTACCATCGTGCTCAAGGGTAGTACCGTCGTGCTCAAGGGTTGTAACGTCGCGCTCAAGGGTTGAACCGTCGTGCTCAAGGGTAGTACCATCGTGCTCAAGGGTAGTACCATCGTGCTCAAGGGTAGTACCGTCGTGCTCAAGGGTTGTAACGCCGTGCTCAAGGGTAGTACCATCGTGCTCAAGGGTAGTACCGTCGTGCTCAAGGGTTAAGCCGTCGTGCTCAAGGGTAGTACCATCGTGCTCAAGGGTAGTACCATCGTGCTCAAGGGTAGTACCGTCGGACTCAAGGGTTGTAACGTCGCGCTTAAGGGTTGAACCGTCGTGCTCAAGGGTTGAACTGTCGTGCTCAAGGGTCGTAGCGTCTTGCTCAAGGGTTGAACCTTCGTGCTCAAGGGTCGTAGCGTCGTGCTCAAGGATAGTACCATCGTGCTGAAGGGTAGTACTGTCGTGCTCAAGGGTTAAGCCGTCGTGCTCAAGGGTAGTACCATCGTGCTCAAGGGTTGAACCTTCGTGCTCAAGGGTCCTAGCGTCGTGCTCAAGGGTCGTACCGTCGTGCTCAAGGGTAGTACCGTCGTGCTCAAGGGTAGTACCGTCGTGCTCAAGGGTTGAACCTTCGTGCTCAAGGGTTGAACCGTCGTGCTCAAGGGTCGTAGCGTCGTGCTCAAGGGTTGAACCGTCGTGCTCAAGGGTTGTAACGTCGTGCTCAAGGGTTGTACCATCGTGCTCAAGGGTTGTAACGTCGTGCTCAAGGGTTGTAACGTCGTGCTCAAGGGTAGTACCGTCGTGCTCAAGGGTCGTACCGTCGTGCTCAAGGGTTGTACCGTCGTGCTCAAGGGTAGTACCGTCGTGCTCAAGGGTTGAACCTTCGTGCTCAAGGGTTGAACCGTCGTGCTCAAGGGTAGTACCGTCGTGCTCAAGGGTTGAACCTTCGTGCTCAAGAGTCCTAGCGTCGTGCTCAAGGGTCGTACCGTCGTGCTCAAGGGTAGTACCGTCGTGCTCAAGGGTAGTACCGTCGTGCTCAAGGGTTGAACCTTCGTGCTCAAGGGTTGAACCGTCGTGCTCAAGGGTAGCACCATCGTGCTCAAGGGTTGTAACGTCGTGCTGAGGGATCGAAATGTAGCGTTGGAGAACGTTAGAAAAAAAAATAAAAGGTTGTTTGGCTAGTTACACGTGACGGGCTGTGAGAACCACGAGCGCCGGGGGTCGTGCGTGGCTGCTTCTTCTGTTCAGAAGGGATCACAACCACAAGACCTACTCCAAGTGTACTGTACGTGGAATCCGAAACCACATGGGAACTACTTATACTATAAGATCTGAGGGTCCATGGCTGGAGAGGAGTCAGTGGCTTGGGGGTTCGGCTGAGTTTATAGAAACTATAAATCTAAGTCTGAATTATTCTATCGTATTTTCAGCATCTTGTCCTGAAGCCCTGATGACTCTGGCTGAAGCAGTAGATCCTGCTGTCTCTTAACTGATCCTTTGTTTTCAAGGCTTACTGAAGTCTTTGTTGAGGACAGAACTTCACAACAGAGGCTGTCGAATAATTTATGGATATCTTGAATAATTATATCAAATAACTAACGAAGTCTTCTTCACTTTCTGGATGGGAATAATCTACCTCGGTGTGTTCGTCTGCGCGTGAGGTTGGATTCGTACTTCAGAAGGGGATAGACTGGTTGCCAGGACCAGCTGGTTTGTTATCATTTCCGTTTTTGTTGATCTGTCAAGTCTTTCCCGACTTTGATCTGTTCGTGTCTTTCTCCCTCGTCTTTTCCGATGAATATTTCAAAAAGTCGTTGGATTTATGATTTTTTTTTTTTTTCCTGTGATGTTTATCGAGTCGACGAATTTGTTGCATATGACTGCCACGTCAGCGTTTCCCTCTCTTGAGCTCCTCATATCCATTCAGCCAATGGCCCAACAGCGTCCCAGACGATTCCCACATTTTGAAGTATCAATATATTTGTTTTCTCTATTTTTTTTTTCTTATTTATTCAAAGCAAAGTATCCATTTTCTTCAAGCGTCTTCGTTTTCGGGATGTGTTACCGTTAGGCACATGTCCTATTGAGGTCAAAGATTCGTCTTTTTTCCAGTTTCGTGGCAGGAGGTAAGGATCCGACTGGCGGAACAGGGTCATGAAGGGTAATTATCTGGTAATGTGTGATAACTTCCCACAAGTGACTTATAATCCATTTGGACACATTTGCTTTTGGGGTTACATCTCTATTTCTTTTTTTCGGTCCTTGGGACGCACTGTTCTCCAGGTCACTGGCGCAGATTATCCAATTCAACCACAATGTCTATGCCACACATAGAGCCTCAACCAGGTACGTATTCTCTTTGTCTTGTCCGGAACTTGTGTTTCATTCTCACGTGCCATCCTTGATGGCCCTTCTTGCCTCATTTCTTCTGCACATCACACAGAATTTCGCGAGTCTTCCTCTGCAGTTGCTATGGTTTATTATGGTGTTGTCTACGGCTGGCGTACCACTGGGGGCAGGAAGCAGTCTTCCACTAACTCTGTAAAGCTGTTTCTCTCGTGGTCTCCTGTGGGGTCGTCCTACTTAATGCTGGGATTAGATCTCCTACTTTTTTTTCTCTCTTATGATTTTGTTTATAGCTGATGAAGCAGAGGAGTTCTCCCATGCAAGTTATCACAGGCTTAAGCTCCAGTTACATTTTTACACTTTTACACCTTTCTTTTAGCGTTTTGTAGTCTACGTCTATACCATCTGTTACATCCACTAAATAAAATCCATCTCGGAACCATCTTTGTTTATCGGTCTACTAACTCCGTAGCAGTAAGCATAACTGGGTTTCCACCAGCCTGATATACAGGTTGAAACATCAATTTTCCATGACCTCAGAACTCTACGGTTGGTATAAGCTTCAGACGCAGTGTACGTTGTACAGTAAGGACCTCAACACGCCCTGGCTACCACCTGAGGTAAATGTATTCTGATATAAGTACTAATTTCCATCTTCGTCTTATCATTGTCACTTGCGTCACCGGAGGAAAATCTAGTTGAACCCCAGCTCCTACCATTCTTAGTCGCCCATTTCGACAGGCAGGAGATACGTAGGTAGTACTCTTTCGTCCCTGTCCCAATATATATATATATTTTTTTTTTTTGCTTTGTCGCTGTCTCCCGCGTTTGCGAGGTAGCGCAAGGAAACAGACGAAAGAAATGGCCCAACCCACCCCCATACACATGTAAATACATACGTCCACACACGCAAATATACATACCTACACAGCTTTCCATGGTTTACCCCAGACGCTTCACATGCCCTGATTCAATCAACTGACAGCACGTCAACCCCGGTATACCACATCGATCCAATTCACTCTATTCCTTGCCCTCCTTTCACCCTCCTGCATGTTCAGGCCCCGATCACACAAAATCTTTTTCACTCCATCTTTCCACCTCCAATTTGGTCTCCCACTTCTCCTCGTTCCCTCCACCTCCGACACATATATCCTCTTGGTCAATCTTTCCTCACACATTCTCTCCATGTGCCCAAACCATTTCAAAACACCCTCTTCTGCTCTCTCAACCACGCTCTTTTTATTTCCACACATCTCTCTTACCCTTACGTTACTTACTCGATCAAACCACCTCACACCACACATTGTCCTCAAACATCTCATTTCCAGCACATCCATCCTCCTGCGCACAACTCTATCCATAGCCCACGCCTCGCAACCATACAACATTGTTGGAACCACTATTCCTTCAAACATACCCATTTTTGCTTTCCGAGATAATGTTCTCGACTTCCACACATTCTTCAAGGCTCACAGGATTTTCGCCCCCTCCCCCACCCTATGATCCACTTCCGCTTCCATGGTTCCATCCGCTGCCAGATCCACTCCCAGATATCTAAAACACTTTACTTCCTCCAGTTTTTCTCCATTCAAATTTACCTCCCAATTGACTTGACCCTCAACCCTACTGTACCTAATAACCTTGCTCTTATTCACATTTACTCTTAACTTTCTTCTTTCACACACTTTACCAAACTCAGTCACCAGCTTCTGCAGTTTCACACATGAATCAGCCACCAGCGCTGTATCATCAGCGAACAACAACTCACTCACTTCCCAAGCCCTCTCATCCCCAACAGACTTCATACTTGCCCCTCTTTCCAAAACTCTTGCATTCACCTCCCTAACAACCCCATCCATAAACAAATTAAACAACCATGGAGACATCACACACCCCTGCCGCAAACCTACATTCACTGAGAACCAATCGCTTTCCTCTCTTCCTACACGTACACATGCCTTACATCCTCGAGAAAAACTTTTCACTGCTTCTAACGACATGCCTCCCACACCATATATTCTTAATACCTTCCACAGAGCATCTCTATCAACTCTATCATATGCCTTCTCCAGGCATATATATATATATATATATATATATATATATATATATATATATATATATATATATATATATATATATATATATATATATATATATATATATATTCCCTGGGGATAGGGGAGAAAGAATACTTCCCACGTATTCCCTGCGTGTCGTAGAAGGCGACTAAAAGGGAAGGGAGCGGGAGGCTGGAAATCCTCCCCTCTCGTTTTTTTTTTTTTTTTTCCAGAAGGAACAGAGAAGAGGGCCAGGTGAGGATATTCCCTCAAAGACCCAGTCCTCTGTTCTTAACGCTACCTCGCTACCGCGGGAAATGGCGAATAGTATGAAAGAAAGAAAGATATATATATATATATATATATATATATATATATATATATATATATATATATATATATATATATATATATATATATATGTTGGTAAGATTATTTAATGTATGTATGACTCATGCTGAGGTGCCTGAGGATTGGCGGAATGCTTGCATAGAGCCATTGTATAAAGGCAATAAGGATAAAAGTGAGTGCTCAAATTACAGAGGTGTAAGTTTGTTCAGTATTCCTGGAAAATTATATGGGAGGGTATTGATTGAGAGGATGAAGGCATGTACAGAGCATCAGATTGGGGAAGCGCAGTGTGGTTTCAGAAGTGGTAGAGGATACGTGGATCAGGTGTTTGCTTTGAAGAATGTATGTGAGAAATACTTAGAAAAGCAAATGGATTTGTATGTAGTATCTATGGATCAGGAGAAGGCATATGATAGAGTTGATAGAGATGCTCTGTAGAAGGTAATAAGGATATATGGTGTGGGAGGCAAGTTGGTAGAAGCAGTGAAAAGTTTTTATCGAGGATGTAAGGCATGTGTACGTGTAGGAAGAGAGGAAAGTGATTGGTTTTCAGGGAATGTTGGTTTGCGGCAGGGTTGCGTGATGTCTCCATGGTTGTTTAATTTGTTTATGAATGGGGTTGTTAGGGAGGTGAATGCAAGAGTTTTGGAAAGAGGGGCAAGTATGAAGTCTGTTGTGGATGAGAGAGCTTGGAAAGTGAGTCAGTTGTTGTTCGCTGATGATACAGCTCTGGTGGCTGATTCGTGTGAGAAACTGCAGAAGCTGGTGACTGAGTTTGGTAAAGTGTGAAAGCTGAGAGTGAATGTGAATAAGAGCAAGGTTATTAGGTACAGTAGGGTTGAGGGACAAGTTGATTGGGAGGTAAGTTTAAATGGAGAAAAACTGGAGGAAGTGAAGTGTTTTAGATATCTGGGAATGGATTTGGAGCGGATGAAACCATGGAAGCGGAAGTGAACCAAGAGGGTGGGGGAGGGGGCGAAAGTTCTGGGAGCGTTGAAAAATGAGTGGAAATCGGGAACGGTATCTTGGAAAGCAAAAATGGGTAACTCTATTGTTGATGAAATTTGTAAAATGATAAGTTTATGAACGCTCGTTGTATATTTTGGACAATCACATGTTTACCAAATGGCGTCCTAGCTTCGTCTGTTCGATGTATATCAAGTGACTGTTATATTTCTCTCTTGTGTCTCCCCTGATGATGTGATTATTACACGAAAGTGCACTTGGGAACTTATCGTGTTTCATTTTCCCCGTGGACTCATAGGGATATATGTATATATATATATATATATATATATATATATATATATATATATATATATATATATATATATATATATATATATATATATATTTATATATATATCATGCACCTGGGCATGAGAAGAAAGATCATGAGAGGCAAGTGTTTTGGGAGCAGCTGAGTGAGTGTGTTAGTAGTTTTGATGCACGAGACCGGGTTATAGTGATGGGTGATTTGAATGCAAAGGTGAGTAATGTGGCAGTTGAGGGAATAATTGGTGTACATGGGGTGTTCAGTGTTGTAAATGGAAATGGTGAAGAGCGTGTAGATTTATGTGCTGAAAAAGGACTGGTGATTGGGAATACCTGGTTTAAAAAGAGAGATATACATAAGTATACGTATGTAAGTAGGAGAGATGGCCAGAGAGCGTTATTGAATTACGTGTTAATTGATAGGCGTGCGAAAGAGAGACTTTTGGTTGTCAATGTACTGAGAGGTGTATCTGGAGGGATGTCTGATCATTATCTTGTGGAGGCGAAGGTGGAGATTTGTAGAAGTTTTCTGAAAAGAAGAGAGAATGTTTAGGTGAAGAGATTGGTGAGAGTATGTCAGCTTGGGAAGGAGACTTGTGTGAGGAAGTACCAGGAGAGACTGAGTGCAGAATGGAAAAAGGTGAGAGCAAAGGACGTAAGGGGGGGGGGGGGGGGGAAGGAATGGGATGTATTTAGGGAAGCACTGATGACTTGCGCAAAAGATGCTTGTGGCATGAAAAGCATGGGAGGTTTACAAATTAGAAAGGATAGTGAGTGTTAGGATGAAGAGGTAAGAGTGTTAGTGAAAGAGAAGAGAGAGGAATTTGAACGAGTTTTGCAGGGAAATAGTGCAAATGACTGGGATATGTATAAAAGAAAGAGGCAGGAGGTCAAGAGAAAGGTGCAAGATGGGAAAAAGAGGGTAAATGAGAGTTGGGTGAGAGAGTATCATTAAATTCTAGGGAGAATAAAAAGATGTTTTGGAAGGAGGTAAATAAAGTGCGTAAGACAAGAGAACAAATGGGAACATCGGTGAAGGGGACTAATGGGGAGGTAATAACAAGCAGTGGTGATGTGAGAAGGATATGGGGTGAGTATTTTGAAGGTTTGTTGAATGCGCTAGATGATAGAGTGGTAGATATAGGATGTTTTGGTGGTGTGCGAAGTGAGAGGGGCAGGGAAAATGATT
Organism: Panulirus ornatus; assembly: GCF_036320965.1. Lineage (NCBI taxonomy): Eukaryota > Metazoa > Arthropoda > Malacostraca > Decapoda > Palinuridae > Panulirus > Panulirus ornatus. The sequence continues at coordinate 20,546,820 of NC_092282.1, forward strand.
TGGTAAACAGAGAGGAGGTAGTAAAAGCTTTGCGGAAGATGAAAGCCGGCAAGGAAGCGGGTTTGGATGGTATTGCAGTGGAATTGATTAAAAAATGGGATGACTGTGTTATTGACTGGTTGGTAAGGATATTTCATGTATGTATGGCTCATGGTGAGGTACCTGAGGACTGGCGGAATGCATGTATAGTGCCATTGTACAAAGGCAAAGGAGATAAAGGTGAGTGCTTATATTATAGAGGTATAAGTCTGTTGAGTATATGTGGGAAATTATATGGGAGGGTATTGATTGAGAGGATGAAGGCATGTACAGATCATCAGATTGGGGAAGAACAGTGTGGTTTCAGAAGTGGCAGAGGATGTGTGGATCAGGTGTTTGCTTTGAAGAATGTATGTGAGAAATACTTAGAAAAGCAAATGAATTTGTATGTAGTATTCATGGATCTGGAGAAGGCATAGGATATGGTTGATAGAGATGCTCTGTGGAAGGTATTAAGAATATATGGTGTGGGAGGCAAGTTGCGAGAAGCAGTGAAAAGTTTTTTATCGAGGATGTAAAGCATGTATACGAGAAAGAAGAGAGGAAAGTGATAGGTTCTCAGTGAATGTCGGTTTGCGGCAGGGGTGTGTGATGTCTCCATGGTTGTTTAATTTGTTTATGGATTGTGTTGTTAGGGAGGTTAATGCAAGAGTTTTGGAGAGAGGAGCAAGTATGCTGTCTGTTGTGGATGAGAGGGCTTGGGAAATGAGTCAGTTGTTGTTCCTGCTGTTACAGTGCTGGTGGCTGATTCGGGTGAGAAACTGCAGAAGCTGGTGACTGAGTCTGGTAGAGTGTGTGAAAAAAGAAAGCTGAGAGTAAATGTGAATAAGAGCAAAGTTATTAGGTACAGTAGGGTTGAGAACAATTCAATTGGGAGGTAAGTTTGAATGGAGAAAAACTGGAGGAAGTGAAGTGTTTTAGATACCTGGGAGTGGATTTGGCATCGGATGGAACTATGGAAGCGAAAGTGAGTCACTGGATGGGGGAGGGGGCGAAAGTTCTGGGAGCATTGAAAAATGTGTGGAAGGCAAGATCATTATCTCGGAAAGTAAAAATGGGTATGTCTGAAGGAATAATGGTTCCAACAATGTTATATGGTTGCGAGGCGTGGTCTATGGATAAAGTTGTACGTAGGAGGGTGGATGTGCTGGAAATGAGATATTTGAGGACAATATGTGGTTTGAGGTCGTTTTATCGAGTAAGTAATGTAAGGGTAAGAGAGATGTATGGAAATAAAAAGAGCGTGGTTTAGCAAGCAGAAGAGGGTGTTTTGAAATGGTTTGGGCACATGGAGAGAATGAGTGAGGAAAGATTGACCAAGAGGATATATGTGTCGGAGGTGGAGGGAACGAGGAGAAGTGGGAGACCAAATTGGAGGTGGAAAGATGGAGTGAAAAAGATTTTGAGTGATCGGGGCCTGAACATGCAGGAGGGTGAAAGGCGGGCAAGGAATAGAGTGAATTGGATCGATGTGGTATACCGGGGTTGACGTGCTGTCAATGGATTGAATCAGGGCATGTGAAGCGTCTGGGGTAAACCATGGAAAGTTGTGTGGGGCCTGTATGTGGAAAGGGAGCTGTGGTTTCGGTGCATTATTACATGACAGCTAGAGACTGAGTGTGAACGAATGGGGCCTTTGTTGTATTTTCCTAGCGCTACCTCGCACACATGAGGGGGGAGGGGGATGTTACTCCATGTGTGGCGAGGTGGCGATGGGAATGAATAAAGGCAGACAGCATGAATTATGTACATGTGTATATATGTATATGTCTGTGTGTGTATATATATGTGTACATTGAGATGTATAGGTATGTATATTTGCGTGTGTGGACGTGTATGTATATACATGTGTATGTGGGTGGGTTGGGCCATTTCTTTCGTCTGTTTCCTTGCGCTACCTCGCAAACGCGGGAGACAGCGACAAAGCAAAATAAATAAAATAAATGAATATAGATAATATATATATATATATATATATATATATATATATATATATATATATATATATATATATATATATATATATGCCATATCCTGGGTTAGTGAGGTAGCGCTACGAACAGACGAAATAAGGCTACATGAAAGCACAGCTCGCTATCCACAACCAGACAACGCATACCGTTCCGCACGCTTCACATGCCCTGGTTCAGTCAGTTCACAGCACATTGACCTATGTATACCACATCATTCCAGTTCATCCCGAGCACACTTTTCATGTATATGCTCAAAATCTTTTTCACTCCATCCTCCCATCTACAGTTTGGTCTTCCCGCTCTCTTTGTTCCCTCCACTTCTGATCCATATATGCTCTTTGTCAACCTTTCCTCACTCATTCTCTCCATATGGCCAAACAATTTCAGTATACGCCATTCAGTTCTCTCAAGCACACTCTTTTTATTACCACACATCTCTCTTACCCTTTCATTACTTACTTGATCAAACCACCTCACACCACATAATGTCCTCAAACATTTCATTTTCAACACATCCACCCTCCTCCGTACAACCCTATCTATAGCCCATGCCTCGCAACTACATAATATTGTTGGAACCACTATTCCTCCAAACATACCCATTTTACTCTCCCAGTTTATGAGCTCTTTTCCATACATCCTTCATTACTCCAAGAACCTCCGCCCCCTCAGCCACCATTCGTTACCATGTCCACTCCCAGATATCTAGAACACTTTACATCCTCCAAGTTTTCTCCCCTCAAACTCACATCCCAACTGATCTGTTCCTTAATCTGCTGAACCTAATAGCCTTGCTTTTATCCATACATACTCTCAACTTCCTCCTTTCAAACACCCTTTTAAACTCACTCACCAACTTCCGCAGTTTCACACACGAATCTGCCATCAGTGCTGTATCATCAGCAGACAACTGGCTCACCTCCCAGGCCTTCTCATCCCCCACAGACCGCATACTCGTTCCTCTTTATAAGACTTGCATTTACCTCCCTCAACACTGCAACCTTACACAATTTAAAAAGCCACGGTGACATCACGCACCCCTGCCGCAATCAACCTTTCTCTTGGAACAATTCACTCTCTTCACCTCCTACTCGTATACATGCTTTTCACCCTTGATAAAAACTTCTCACTGCCTCTAGCAGCTCTCCTCCGACACTATATATTCTTAAGACCTTCGACAAGGCAATACTATCAACCCTATCATATGCCTTCTCCAGATCCATATATGCCACACACAAATTTATCCGTTTCTCTAAGTATTTCTCACACGTTCTTCAAAGCAAACACCTGATTCTCTACCACTTCTTAAACCACATTTTTCCTCCCCAGTCTGATGCTCTGTATATGCCTCCACCCTCTCAGTCACTCCCCTCCCATACAGCTTACCAGGTACACTCAACAAACCTAAACCTCTGTAGTTTGAATATCCACCTTTATCCCACTTGTCTTTATACAATGGCATTATATATGCGTTCAGCCAATCTTCAGGCACCTGATCATGATCTATACTTACACTGAAAATCCTAATTGACCAATCAGCAACACAGTCACTCCCTTTCTTAATAAATTCAACTGCAGTACCATCCACTCCAGCCAACTTTCCATGACTCTCTGACTTCGCACACCACCCCGACCCAAACACAGTATATCTGCCACTCTATCATCAAAAACATTCAATAGTCCTTTAAAATATTCACTCTTCACTTCGTGACTACATTACATTATATATATATATATATATATATATATATATATATATATATATATATATATATATATATATATATATATATATATATATATATATATATTCTTTCTTTCAAACTATTCGCCATTTCCCGCATTAGCGAGGTAGCGTTAAGAACAGAGGACTGGGCCTTTGAGGGAATACCCTCACTTGGCCCAATTCTCTGTTCCTTCTTTTGGAAAATTAAAAAAAAAACGAGATAGGAGGATTTCCAGCCCCCCGCTCCCTTCCCTTTTAGTCGCCTTCTACGACACGCAGGGAATACGTGGGAAGTATTCTTTCTCCCCTATCCCCAGGGAGCGGGGGGTTGGAAACCCTCCCCTCTCAATTTTTTTTAATTTTCCAAAAGAAGGAAAAGAGAAGGGGGCCAGGTGAGGATATTCCCTCAATGGCCCAGTCCTCTGTTCTTAACGCTACCTCGCTAACGCGGGAAATGGCGAATAGTTTGAAAAAAAAAAAAAAAAAAAAAAATATATATATATATATATATATATATATATATATATATATATATATATATATATATATATATATATATATATATATATATATAGTGTATCAAGTGTGAGAAGATGAGTTGGGATCTTTATCGTGTTTTATAGGCCCACGCTTTGGGTTGGCAGGACCAGGCACTGGTGTTCCTTTCCACTTCCATGGTCCAGGATTTTCAGAAATCATATGGGGGCAAAAACGATGGTTTATGTACCCTCCTGGGGTGAACCCCAGTTTTCATCCTAACCGGACATCACTGCAGTGGTTAATGGAAGACTATCCAAAGAAGAAAGGCAATTCTATGCTCTATGAATGTACACTACTACCAGGGGAGATAATCTATTTTCCTGACATGTGGTGGCATGCAACACTCAACATTGACACCAGTGTCTTCATATCAACATTTCTAAGTCCATAGCAGCAGAATGTTCTATTCCCATTTGAAGTACACTGAGAACATTGTATATAATTTTCTTGACCCTGGCTGGAATGTGGGATGTGACAGACAGTAATAACTTTTATAAAAGATTTTAGTATGATTTGATTTTATATTAGAAAATTGAGTATAGTGCATAGCTTTTAAATGTTATAACAAAGCCATTTGTAATCACAAATAATGTTTTCTTTATATATATGTGACAATCAGTTTCTGATCCCCCATGTGAGCTTCAGTATTATGCAACAATATATTCCTGCATTTTGTTAGTGTGCCAGGCTGCTGCTTATTTTCCTTCTAGAAGATGCTGCCATCAGTCTAGAATAATTTGCAATACACTCAGGAGAAATATGAAACAAAATATGAAACAAAATATGAAACAAAATATGAAACAAAATATTGAAAACAGAACTTGTCACTGTGTAAAGCTACAAATATATTGACATGCGAGTGAATGACCTACTTCAGTGGCCTGGCTCAGACTCGCCAATGTGATTCCCTCCTGTGTGCTAAGGTTATTCAGTTGTTTTTATCATAATGTGCATATGTATATAGCATATCTTTTATATTACATTTTATTTACTTTATAGTGTATTTCATTGCTTCATAGTGGTGATGTTGGTAGAGTAAAAGATTAATTATTTATTGTACACATCATTTATAAACCAAGAAAATAGTGAAATTGGAAAAGAACGTAGCTTAGACATTGAAGCTTATTTTTTCATTGAAATGTGAACAAAGGGAGCATTTTTCAAAGTGATAGAGATGGAAAGCAAAAAGGTGTTTTTCATGAATGTACTGGAAAAGTTGAGGTCCAGATAAACTTTTGGTCTGTCAAGGCTTTATTATGGCGGATGACCAACTACCTACCCTCATGTATCCAAGATATGGTTGTACTTTGTGTAATGAAGACAATTGAGAAACATCAGAAGCCAATATTCCAGTTTCATGATAAGAGAAGTGGACCAGGCAGTATGATACAGTGGTTAAATTGATGAAAACTACTATTGACGTTTGTGTAAATAAATTATACATTTCCCTTTTCCATAGCCAGAGGTTGAACCATTATGTGACATTCATTTTTCATTTCATTTCAAGCTAGAAGTTTCAGTTCTCTAAATTATTTCTTACATTTTTCATATGTATATATATTTATATATTATATATGGTTTATATATATATATATTTATATATATATATATATATATATATATAGTATATATTATGGTGTGGGAGGCAAGTTGTTAGAAGCAGTGAAAAGTTTTTATCGAGGATGTAAGGCATGTGTACGTGTAGGAAGAGAGGAAAGTGATTGGTTCTCAGTGAATGTAGGTTTGCGGCAGGGGTGTGTGATGTCTCCATGGTTGTTTAATTTGTTTATGGATGGGGTTGTTAGGGAGGTAAATGCAAGAGTTTTGGAAGAGGGGCAAGTATGAAGTCTGTTGGGGATGAGAGAGCTTGGGAAGTGAGTCAGTTGTTGTTCGCTGATGATACAGCGCTGGTGGCTGATTCATGTGAGAAACTGCAGAAGCTGGTGACTGAGTTTGGTAAAGTGTGTGGAAGAAGAAAGTTAAGAGTAAATGTGAATAAGAGCAAGGTTATTAGGTACAGTAGGGTTGAGGGTCAAGTCAATTGGGAGGTGAGTTTGAATGGAGAAAAACTGGAGGAAGTGAAGTGTTTAGATGTCTGGGAGTGGATCTGGCAGCGGATGGAAACCATGGAAGCGGAAGTGGATCATAGGGTGGGGGAGGGGGCGAAAATTCTGGGAGGCCTTGAAGAATGTGTGGAAGTCGAGAACATTATCTCGGAAAGCAAAAATGGGTATGTTTGAAGGAATAGTGGTTCCAACAATGTTGTATGGTTGCGAGGCGTGGGCTATGGATAGAGTTGTGCGCAGGAGGATGGATGTGCTGGAATGAGATGTTTGAGGACAATGTGTGGTGTGAGGTGGTTTGATCGAGTAAGTAACGTAAGGGTAAGAGAGATGTGTGGAAATAAAAAGAGCGTGGTTGAGAGAGCAGAAGAGGGTGTTTTGAAGGGTTTTGGGCACATGGAGAGAATGAGTGAGGAAAGATTTGACCAAGAGGATATATGTGTCGGAGGTGGAGGGAACGAGGAGAAGAGGGAGACCAATTGGAGGTGGAAAGATGGAGTGAAAAGATTTTGTGTGATCGGGGCCTGAACATGCAGGAGGTGAAAGGAGGGCAAGGAATAGAGTGAATTGGAGCGATGTGGTATACGGGGTTGACGTGCTGTCAGTGGATTGAATCAGGCATGTGAAGCGTCTGGGGTAAACCAAATGGAAAGCTGTGTAGGTATGTATATTTGCGTGTGTGGGACGTATGTATATTACATGTGTATGGGGGGGGGTTGGGCCATTTCTTTCGGTCTGTTTCTTGCGCTACCTCGCAAACGCGGGAGACAGCGACAAAGTAAATAAAAAAAAAAAAAAAAAATAAAAAATATATAATATTTATATATATATATATTATAATATATATATTATATATATTTTAAATAATATATAGATATATGGATGTATGGATGGTGAATAGTGTTATGGATGCATGAAATTTATATATAATTTATAGTATATATATACATATATATTTATATTATATATTATAATATAAAATATATATATTTTCATTATATAATTTATCCGGGGGATAGGGGATGAAAAATACTTCCCAGCAATTTCATAGTGTGTAGAAGCGACTAGGGACGGGAGCGGGGGCCAGAAATCCTCCCCTCCTTGTATTTTAACTTTCTAAAAGGGAAACAGAAGGATCACGCGGGGAGTGCTAATCCTCCTCGTAGCTCAGATTGGGTGTCTAAATGTGTGTGGATGTAACAAGATGTGAAAAAAGGAGAGATAGGTAGTATGTTTTGAGGAAAGGAACCTGGATGTTTTGGCTCTAGAGTGAAACGAAGCTCAAGGGTAAAGGGAAGAGTGGTTTGGAATGTCTTGGGAGTAAAGTCAGGGGTTAGTGAGAGGACAAGAGCAAGGGAAGGAGTAGCACTACTCCTGAAACAGGAGTTGTGGGAGTATGTGATAGAATGTAAGAAAGTAAATCTAGATTATATGGTAAAACTGAAAGTTAGATGAGAGAGATGGGTTGATTATTGGTGCATATGCACCTGGGCATGAGAAGAAAGATCATGAGAGGCAAGTGAATGAGTGTGTTAGTGGTTTTGATGCACGAGACCGGGTTATAGTGATGGGTGATTTGAATGCAAAGGTGAGTAATGTGGCAGTTGAGGGAATAATTGGTATACATGGGGTGTTCAGTGTTGTAAATGGAAATGGTGAAGAACTTGTAGATTTATGTGCTGAAAAAGGACTGGTGATTGGGAATACCTGGTTTAAAAAGCGAGATATACATAAGCATACGTATGTAAGTAGGAGAGATGGCCAGAGAGCGTTATTGGATTACGTGTTAATTGACAGGCGCGCGAAAGAGAGACTTTTGGATGTTAATGTGCTGAGAGGTGCAACTGGAGGGATGTCTGATCATTATCTTGTGGAGGCTAAAGTGAAGATTTGTATGGGTTTTCATAAAAGAAGAGTGAATGTTGGGGTGAAGAGGGTGGCGAGAGTAAGTGAGCTTGGGAAGGAGACTTGTGTGAGGAAGTACCAGGAGAGACTGAGTACAGAATGGAAAAAGGAGAACAATGGAAGTAAGGGGAGTGGGGGAGGAATGGGATGTATTTAGGGAATCGGTGATGGATTGCGCAAAAGATGCTTGTGGCATGAGAAGCGTGGGAGGTGGGTTGATTAGAAAGGGTAGTGAGTGGTGGGATGAAGAAGTAAGAGTATTAGTGAAAGAGAAGAGAGAGGCATTTGGACGATTTTTGCAGGGAAAAAATGCAATTGAGTGGGAGATGTATAAAAGAAAGAGACAGGAGGTCAAGAGAAAGGTGCAAGAGGTGAAAAAGAGGGCAAATGAGAGTTGGGGCGAGAGAGTATCATTAAATTTTAGGGAGAATAAAAAGATGTTCTGGAAGGAGGTAAATAAAGTGCGTAAGACAAGGGAGCAAATGGGAACTTCAGTGAAGGGCGCTAATGGGGAGGTGATAACAAGTAGTGGTGATGTGAGAAGGAGATGGAGTGAGTATTTTGAAGGTTTCTTGAATGTGTTTGATGATAGAGTGGCAGATATAGGGTGTTTTGGTCGAGGTGGTGTGCAAAGTGAGAGGGTTAGGAAAATGATTTGGTAAACAGAGAAGAGGTAGTAAAAGCTTTGCGGAAGATGAAACGCGGCAAGGCAGCAGGTTTGGATGGTATTGCCGTGGAATTATTAAAAAGGAGGGGTGACTGTATTGTTGACTGGTTGGTAAGGTTATTTAATGTATGTATGACTCATGGTGAGGTGCTGAGGATTGGCGGAATGGCTGCATAGTGCCATTGTACAAAGGCAAAGGGGATAGAGTGAGTGCTCAAATTACAGGGGTATAAGTTTGTTGAGTTTTCCTGGTAAATTATATGGGGGGGTTTAATTGATTGAGGGGTGAAGGCATGTACAGAGCATCAGAATTGGGGGGAAAGGGAGCAGTGTGGTTTCAGAATGGTAGAGGATGTGTGGATCAGGTGTTTGTTTTGAAGAAATATGTGAGAAAAAATTAGAAAGAAAATGGATTTGTTTGTAGCATTTATGATCTGGGAGAAGGCTATGATGGGAGTTGATAGAGTTTGCTCTGTGGAAGGTATAAGAATATATGGTGTGGGGGGCAAGTTGTTAGAAGCAGTGAAAGTTTTTTGGGAGGATGTAAGGCATGGTACGTTTAGGAAGAGAGGAAGTGATTGGTTCTCAGTGAATGTAGGTTTGCGGCAGGGGTGTGTGATGCTCCATGGTTGTTTAATTTGTTTATGGATGGGGTTGTTGGGGGAGGTGAAGCAAGGTTTTGAGAAGAGGGGCAAGTATAAAGTCTGTTGGGATGAGAGAGCTTGGGAAAGTGGTCATTTGTTGTTCGCTGATGATCAGCGTGGTGGCTGATTCATGTGAGAAACTGCAGAAGCTGGTGATGATTTTGGGTTTAAAGTGTGTGAAAAAGAAAGTTAAGAGTAAATGTGAATAAGAGCAAGGTTATTAGGTACGTAGGGTTGGGTCAAGTCAATTGGGAGGTATTTTTAAATGGAGAAAAACTGGAGGAAGTAAGTGTTTTAGTATCTGGGAGTGGATCTGGCAGCGGATGGAACCAGGGAAGGGGGAAGTGAATCATAGGGTGGGGGAGGTGGGAAAATTCCTGGGAAAGCCTTGAAGAATGTTTTGGAAGTCGAGAACATTATCTCGGAAAGCAAAAATGGGTTGTTTGAAGGAATATGGTTCCAACAATGTTGTATGGTTGCGAGGCGTGGGCTTGGATAGAGTTGTGCGCGGAGGGTGGATGTGTGGAAATGAGATGTTTGGGACAATAGTGGGTGGGTGGGTTTGATCGAGTAAGTAAGGGAAAGGGTTTAAGAGAGATTGTGAGGAAATAAAAAGAGTCGTGGTTAGGAGCAGAAGGGGTGTTTTGAAATGGTTTGGGCACTGGAGAGAATTGATGAGGAAAGATTGCCCAGAGGGATATATGTGTCGGAGGTGGAGGAACGAGGGAATGGGAGACCAAATTGGGGTGGAAGATGGAGGGAAAAAGATTTTGATTTATCGGGGCCTGAACATGCAGGGGGTGAAAGGGGGCAAGGAAATAGGTAAATTGGATCGATGTGGTATACCGGGTGACGTGCTGTCATGGATTGAATCAGGGCATGTGAAGCGTCTGGGGTAAACCATGGAAGTTTGTGGGGCCTGGATGTGGAAAGGGAGCTGTGGTTTCGGGTCATTATTGCATGACAAACTAGGGGACTTTGGTGTGAACGAATGGGGCCTTTTTTGTCTTTTCCTAGCGCTACCTCGCACACATGAGGGGGGGGGGGATGTTTTCCAAAGTGTGGCGAAGGTGGCGATGGGAATGAATAAAGGCAGACAGTGTGAATTTTGTGCATGTTTTATATTTGTATTGTCGTGTGTTTTATAATATAATGTGTAATTGAGATGTATGGTATGTATATTTGTGTGTGGACGTGTATGGATTTTAATGTGTAGGGGTGGGTTGGGCCTTTTTTTCGTCTGTTCCTTGCGCTACCTCGCAAACGCGGGAGACGGGGACAAAGTATGTTTAAAATTAGATATAAGAAAATTTCCCATCTTTTCATCCAGCTAGTTTAGCGTTTTTTGGGAGGCCCAAAGACATTCCTTTAAGGGGGCAATACAAGTAAGCAAAAAAAAATCTCAGCTTAATTTAACAAGATATCAGCTTTGCTAAAAATCGCTATTTTTTCCGTTCGGCTTTTCTCGGGAGACCCGCAACCCCAAAAAACCGCACCTTTTGAAAATCTACGCTAAGTTACGTACCGGCAGGGCCCCATATGGTTTAACGACATGCCATTTTCGTTTTCTTCGGGGGACATATCGAAACCCATTTTGTGGATAAAAGTTTACATAAAGGGAAATTCCCCCTTTTTGCGATATTGTCATGGAAAGATGTGGTTTGAGCCTGCCCTTGGGGGGGGGGGGGGGGGACACCTCCAGGGGCCCTGGCGGGGGCCCGAGTTTGGGGGGCCGGGAAGGGGGGGGGCTCGTTAAACGTGCATGCGCCCGGGTGACGGCGGTCAGGTGGGTTAAAACTACTGGCCCAAGTTTTCTTTTACTTTAATTTATTACGCCATTTTCCCCCCCTTGGTTTGGTTTTTAAAATGCATAGTGAAAAAGAGAGAAACAAGAAATGAAAAAAAACAAAAAATTTGGTTCGAGATGTTTAGTATTAAAAAAAAGTTTTTTTTTAAAATTGAACAAAGGTTTGACCCCGGCTGTAAACGGATGACTTTTCGTTAGTCCTAGTTTTGGCTGGTTTTAATGTATGATTAAATCTCAGATCGCTACGTTCCCTTGTGGGGGATGTTGCCCTCTGAGTTTTGTTTCAAAACCTTTTTTGTCGGGCTTACTTTACGCGCTTCGGGCCCTCTAAAAACGGACACTTACTTTTTTGTTTGGGGGGTGGGTTACTGGCCCCCGGTGCTCGAGGTTTTTTATCGTGAATATAGGGGGACACCATTCGCGAAGGTGCGCCCAAATAAATTTTAAAGTCACGAAAAAAACCTCTTCCCTCCCTCCCCATGGAAGTACCCGGCCAACCTTGATCGGAAAAGGAAAACCTTTAGACGTTTTGGGGTTAAAAAAACGATCTTTATAAAAAACTGGTCCAAAAATATTTTAGTATATATATATTTATATATATATTTATTATTTTTATATTTTATTTTATATTTTTTTTTTTTTTTTTTCCCCAAAAGAAGGAACGAAAATTTGGGCCAGGTGAGGGGAAATTAGCCCCTAAAAGGGGCCCGTAAATTGTTCTTAAAACGCTACCTCGCAAAATGCGGGAAATGGCGTTTTGGTTTGAAAAAAAAAAAAAAAAATAAATTTATATAATATAAATATTTATTTAAATATTATCATTTTCTTTCTTTACTATTCGCCATTTACCCCCTTTTAGGGGGTTTGGGGTTTAAAAAACAGAGAAGGGGGGCCTGGTTTGAGGATTTTTCCCATATTTATTTTTATATATAAAATTTAAATATATATAGATATTTTATAAAATTATTTTATATAATATATTTTAAATTATATTTTTATTTTTAATTTTAGTTTTTAATTTTTAAGTTTAAATTATTTTAATTTATAAAAATTTTTAATTATTATTATTTAAATAAAATTTTTAAATATAGTTTTTATTTATTTTTTTTTAATATATTTAAATTTTATAATACAGGATTTGAAAGGGTTTGGGGTGTTAGGGGATAGAATGTAAAAAAAAGGGGTTAAATTTCGTTTATTTTTGGGGTTAAAACTGAATTTTGGGGTTGGAAAAATAAGTTTGGGTGATTTTTTTTGCAATGACCCTGGGCTTTGAAAAGAAAGACCCTGAAAAGGGCCAAGGGGGTTTTTTGGGGAGCCAGCTGAAAATTTGATTTTGGGTGTTTATTTGGGTTTTTGGAGGGCCAAAGCCGGGTTTTTTGGTGAGGGGTTTGATTTTTGAAATGCAAAAAGGTTTTTTGGGGGGAAAATGTGGCAGTTGGGGGAAAAATTGGTTACAGGGGGTTTGTTCGTGTTTTTTAAATTTTGGAAAAATTTTTTGAAGAGCTTTTTTGATTTATGTCCCTGAAAAAAAAGGCCCTGGTTTAAAATTGGGAATCCCCGGGTTTTTAAAAAAACCCAGAAAATAAATAAAGAAAAAGTATTTTTTAAAGTTTGGAGAAGGGAAGGGTTTTTGGTTGTTTTTTTAATTGGGCAGGGGGCCGAAAAGAGGAGGACTTTTTGGATGTTAATTTTGCTTGAGGGTCCCAACGGTGGGGGAGGGTTCTGTTCATTATCTTTTTGGGAGATAAGGTGAAGGGATTTTTTAGGGGTTTTTTTTCAGAAAAGAAGAGTGAATGTTGGGGTGTAAGAGGGTGGTGAGAGTAAGTGAGCTTGGGAAGGAGACTTGTGTGAGGAAGTACCAGGAGAGACTGAGTACAGAATGGAAAAAGGTGAGAACAATGGAAGTAAGGGGAGTGGGGGAGGAATGGGATGTATTTAGGGAATCAGTGATGGATTGCGCAAAGATGCTTGTGGCATGAGAAGAGTGGGAGGTGGGTTGATTAGAAAGGGTAGTGAGTGGTGGGATGAAGAAGTAAGAGTATTAGTGAAAGAAAAGAGGAGAGGCATTTGGACGATTTTTGCAGGGAAAAAATGCAATTGAGTGGGAGATGTATAAAAGAAAGAGACAGGAGGTCAAGAGAAAGGTGCAAGAGGTGAAAAAAAGGGCAAATGAGAGTTGGGGTGAGAGAGTATCATTAAATTTTAGGGAGAATAAAAGATGTTCTGGAAGGAGGTAAATAAAGTGCGTAAGACAAGGGAGCAAATGGGGAACTTCAGTGAAGGGCGCAAATGGGGAGGTGATAACAAGTAGTGGTGATGTGAGAAGGAGATGGAGTGAGTATTTTGAAGGTTTGTTGAATGTGTTTGATGATAGAGTGTCAGATATAGGGTGTTTTGGTCGAGAGTGGTGTGCAAAGTGAGAGGGTTAGGGAAAATGATTTGGTAAACAGAGAAGAGGTAGTAAAAGCTTTGCGGAAGATGAAAGCCGGCAAGGCAGCAGGTTTGGATGGTATTGCAGTGGAATTTATTAAAAAAGGGGGTGACTGTATTGTTGACTGGTTGGTAAGGTTATTTAATGTATGTATGACTCATGGTGAGGTGCCTGAGGATTGGCGGAATGCGTGCATAGTGCCATTGTACAAAGGCAAAGGGGATAAGAGTGAGTGCTCAAATTACAGAGGTATAAGTTTGTTGAGTATTCCTGGTAAATTATATGGGAGGGTATTGATTGAGAGGGTGAGAGGCATGTACAGAGCATCAGATTGGGGAAGAGCAGTGTGGTTTCAGAAGTGGTAGAGGATGTGTGGATCAGGTGTTTGCTTTGAAGAATGTATGTGAGAAATACTTAGAAAGCAAATGGATTTGTATGTAGCATTTATGGATCTGGAGAAGGCATATGATAGAGTTGATAGAGATGCTCTGTGGAGGTATTAAGAATATATGGTGTGGGAGGCAAGTTGTTAGAAGCAGTGAAAAGTTTTATCGAGGATGTAAGGCATGTGTACGTGTAGGAAGAGAGGAAAGTGATTGGTTCTCAGTGAATGTAGGTTTGCGGCAGGGGTGTGTGATGTCTCCATGGTTGTTTAATTTGTTTATGGATGGGGTTGTTAGGGAGGTGAATGCAAGAGTTTTGGAAAGAGGGGCAAGGATGAAGTCTGTTGGGGATGAGAGAGCTTGGGAAGTGAGTCAGTTGTTGTTCGCTGATGATACAGCGCTGGTGGCTGATTCATGTGAGAAACTGCAGAAGCTGGTGACTGAGTTTGGTAAAGTGTGTGAAAGAAGAAAGTTAAGAGTAAATGTGAATAAGAGCAAGGTTATTAGGTACAGTAGGGTTGAGGGTCAAGTCAATTGGGAGGTGAGTTTGAATGGAGAAAAACTGGAGGAAGTGAAGTGTTTTAGATATCTGGGAGTGGATCTGGCAGCGGATGGAAACATGGAAGCGGAAGTGGATCATAGGGTGGGGGAGGGGGCGAAAATTCTGGGAGCCTTGAAGAATGTGTGGAAGTCGAGAACATTATCTCGGAAAGCAAAAATGGGTATGTTTGAAGGAATAGTGGTTCCAACAATGTTGTATGGTTGCGAGGCGTGGACTATGGATAGAGTTGTGCGCAGGAGGATGGATGTGCTGGAAATGAGATGTTTGAGGACAATGTGTGGTGTGAGGTGGTTTGATCGAGTAAGTAACGTAAGGGTAAGAGAGATGTGTGGAAATAAAAAGAGCGTGGTTGAGAGAGCAGAAGAGGGTGTTTTGAAATGGTTTGGTCACATGGAGAGAATGAGTGAGGAAAGATTGACCAAGAGGATATATGTGTCGGAGGTGGAGGGAACGAGGAGAAGAGGGAGACCAAATTGGAGGTGGAAAGATGGAGTGAAAAAGATTTTGTGTGATCGGGGCCTGAACATGCAGGAGGGTGAAAGGAGGGCAAGGAATAGAGTGAATTGGAGCGATGTGGTATACCGGGGTTGACGTGCTGTCAGTGGATTGAATCAAGGCATGTGAAGCGTCTAGGGTAAACCATGGAAAGCTGTGTAGGTATGTATATTTGCGTGTGTGGACGTATGTATATACATGTGTATGGGGATGGGTTGGGCCATTTCTTTCGTCTGTTTCCTTGCGCTACCTCGCAAACGCGGGAGACAGCGACAAAGCAAAAAAAAAAAAGAAAAAAAAAAAAAAATATATATATATATATATATATATATATATATATATATATATATATATATATATATATATATATATGTGTGTGTGTGTGTGTATGTGTGCATGTATGTATATATATGTATATATATATATATATATATATATATATATATATATATATATATATATATATATATATATATATATATATATATATTATCCCTGGGGATAGGGGTGAAAGAATACTTCCCACGCATTTCTCACGTGTCGTAGAAGGCGACTAGAGGGGACGGGAGCGGGGGGCCAGAGATCCTCCCCTCCTTGTATTTTAACTTTCTAAAAATGGGAAACAGAAGGAGTCACGCGGGGAGTGCTCATCCTCCTCGTAGACTCAGACTGGGATGTCTAAATGTGTGTGGATGTAGTCAAGATATGAAAAAAGGAGAGATAGGTAGTATGTTTGAGGAAAGGAACCTGGATGTTTTGGCTCTGAGTGAAACGAAGCTCAAGGGTAAAGGGGAAGAGTGGTTTGGGAATGTCTTGGGAGTAAAGTCAGGGGTTAGTGAGAGGACAAGAGCAAGGGAAGGAGTAGCAGTACTCCTGAAACAGGAGTTGTGGGAGTATGTGACAGAGTGTAAGAAAGTAAATTCTCGATTAATATGGGTAAAACTGAAAGTTGATGGAGAGAGATGGGTTATTATTGGTGCATATGCACCTGGGCATGAGAAGAAAGATCATGAGAGGCAAGTGAATGAGTGTGTTAGTGGTTTTGATGCACGAGACCGGGTTATAGTGATGGGTGATTTGAATGCAAAGGTGAGTAATGTGGCAGTTGAGGGAATAATTGGTATACATGGGGTGTTCAGTGTTGTAAATGGAAATGGTGAAGAGCTTGTAGATTTATGTGCTGAAAAAGGACTGGTGATTGGGAATACCTGGTTTAAAAAGCGAGATATACATAAGCATACGTATGTAAGTAGGAGAGATGGCCAGAGAGCGTTATTGGATTACGTGTTAATTGACAGGCGCGCGAAAGAGAGACTTTTGGATGTTAATGTGCTGAGAGGTGCAACTGGAGGGATGTCTGATCATTATCTTGTGGAGGCTAAAGTGAAGATTTGTATGGGTTTTCATAAAAGAAGAGTGAATGTTGGGGTGAAGAGGGTGGTGAGAGTAAGTGAGCTTGGGAAGGAGACTTGTGTGAGGAAGTACCAGGAGAGACTGAGTACAGAATGGAAAAAGGAGAACAATGGAAGTAAGGGGAGTGGGGGAGGAATGGGATGTATTTAGGGAATCAGTGATGGATTGCGCAAAAGATGCTTGTGGCATGAGAAGCGTGGGAGGTGGGTTGATTAGAAAGGGTAGTGAGTGGTGGGATGAAGAAGTAAGAGTATTAGTGAAAGAGAAGAGAGAGGCATTTGGACGATTTTTGCAGGGAAAAAATGCAATTGAGTGGGAGATGTATAAAAGAAAGAGACAGGAGGTCAAGAGAAAGGTGCAAGAGGTGAAAAAGAGGGCAAATGAGAGTTGGGGTGAGAGAGTATCATTAAATTTTAGGGAGAATAAAAAGATGTTCTGGAAGGAGGTAAATAAAGTGCGTAAGACAAGGGAGCAAATGGGAACTTCAGTGAAGGGCGCTAATGGGGAGGTGATAACAAGTAGTGGTGATGTGAGAAGGAGATGGAGTGAGTATTTTGAAGGTTTCTTGAATGTGTTTAATGATAGAGTGGCAGATATGGGGTGTTTTGGTCGAGGTGGTGTGCAAAGTGAGAGGGTTAGGGAAAATGATTTGGTAAACAGAAAAGAGGTCGTAAAAGCTTTGCGGAAGATGAAAGCCGGCAAGGCAGCAGGTTTGGATGGTATTGCAGTGGAAACTATTAAAAAAGGGGGTGACTGTATTGTTGACTGGTTGGTAAGGTTATTTAATGTATGTATGACTCATGGTGAGGTGCCTGAGGATTGGCGGAATGCGTGCATAGTGCCATTGTACAAAGGCAAAGGGGATAAGAGTGAGTGCTCAAATTACAGAGGTATAAGTTTGTTGAGTATTCCTGGTAAATTATATGGGAGGGTATTGATTGAGAGGGTGAAGGCATGTACAGAGCATCAGATTGGGGAAGAGCAGTGTGGTTTCAGAAGTGGTAGAGGATGTGTGGATCAGGTGTTTGCTTTGAAGAATGTATGTGAGAAATACTTAGAAAAGCAAATGGATTTGTATGTAGCATTTATAGATCTGGAGAAGGCATATGATAGAGTTGATAGAGATGCTCTGTGGAAGGTATTAAGAATATATGGTGTGGGAGGCAAGTTGTTAGAAGCAGTGAAAAGTTTTTATCGAGGATGTAAGGCATGTGTACGTGTAGGAAGAGAGGAAAGTGATTGGTTCTCAGTGAATGTAGGTTTGCGGCAGGGGTGTGTGATGTCTCCATGGTTGTTTAATTTGTTTATGGATGGGGTTGTTAGGGAGGTGAATGCAAGAGTTTTGGAGAGAGAGGCAAGTATGAAGTCTGTTGTGGATGAGAGAGCTTGGGAAGTGTCAGTTGTTGTTCGCTGATGATACAGCGCTGGTGGCTGATTCATGTGAGAAACTGCAGAAGCTGGTGACTGAGTTTGGTAAAGCGTGTGAAAAAAGAAAGTTAAGAGTAAATGTGAATAAGAGCAAGGTTATTAGGTACAGTAGGGTTGAGGGTCAAGTCAATTGGGAGGTAAGTTTAAATGGAGAAAAACTGGAGGAAGTAAAGTGTTTTAGATATCTGGGAGTGGATCTGGCAGCGGATGGAACCATGGAAGCGGAAGTGAATCATAGGGTGGGGGAGGGGGCGAAAATCCTGGGAGCCTTGAAGAATGTGTGGAAGTCGAGAACATTATCTCGGAAAGCAAAAATGGGTATGTTTGAAGGAATAGTGGTTCCAACAATGTTGTATGGTTGCGAGGCGTGGGCTATGGATAGAGTTGTGCGCAGGAGGGTGGATGTGCTGGAAATGAGATGTTTGAGGACAATGAGTGGCGTGAGGTGGTTTGATCGAGTAAGTAATGTAAGGGTAAGAGAGATGTGAGGAAATAAAAAGAGCGTGGTTGAGAGAGCAGAAGAGGGTGTTTTGAAATGGTTTGGGCACGTGGAGAGAATGAGTGAGGAAAGATTGACCAAGAGGATATATGTGTCGGAGGTGGAGGGAACGAGGAGAAGAGGGAGACCAAATTGGAGGTGGAAAGATGGAGCGGAAAAGATTTTGAGTTATCGGGGCCTGAACATGCAGGAGGGTGAAAGGAGGGCAAGGAATAGAGTGAATTGGATCGATGTGGTATACCGAGGTTGACGTGCTGTCAGTGGATTGAATCAGGGCATGTGAAGCGTCTGGGGTAAACCATGGAAAGTTGTGTGGGGCCTGGATGTGGAAAGGGAGCTGTGGTTTCGGTCATTATTGCATGACAGCTAGAGACTGAGTGTGAACGAATGGGGCCTTTGTGGTCTTTTCCTAGCGCTACCTCGCACACATGAGGGGGGAGGGGGATGGTATTCCATGTGTGGCGAGGTGGCGATGGGAATGAATAAAGGCAGACAGTGTGAATTGTGTGCATGGGTATATATGTATATGTCTGTGTGTATATATATATATATATATATATATGTGTACATTGAGATGTATAGGTATGTATATTTACGTGTGTGGACGTGTATGGATATACATGTGTATGTGGGTGGGTTGGGCCATTTGTTTCGTCTGTTTCCTTGCGCTACCTCGCAAACGCGGGAGACAGCGACAAAGCAAAATAAAAAAGAAATATATATATATATATATATATATATATATATATATATATATATATATATATATATATATATATATACATATATATATATATATATGGTGTGGGAGGCAAGCTGTTAAAGGCAGCGAAAAGTTTTTATCGAGGATGTAAGGCATGTGTACGTGTAGGAAGAGAGGAAATGATTGGTTCTCAGTGAATGTAGGTTTGCGTCAGGGGTGTGTGATGTCTCCATGGTTGTTTAATTTCTTCATGGATGGGGTTGTTAGGGAGGTGAATGCAAGAGTTTTGGAAAGAGGAGCAATTATGCGGTCTGTTGTGGATGAGAGACCTTGGGAAGTGAGTCAGTGGTTGTTCACTGATGATACAGCGCTGCTGGCTGATTCGTGTGAGAAACTGCAGAAGCTAGTGACTGAGTTTTGGTAAAGTGTGTGAAAGAAGGAAGCTGAGAGTAAATGTGAATAAGAGCAAGGTTATTAGGTACAGTAGGGTTGAGGGACAAGTCAATTGCGAGTTAAGTTTGAATGGAGAAAAACTGGAGGAAGTGAAGTGTTTTAGATATCTTGGAGTGGGTTTGGCAGCAGATGGAACCATGGAAGCGGAAGTAATAATCATAGGTTGGGGAAGAGGGCGATAGTTCTGGGAGCGTTGAAGAATGTGTGGAAGTCGAGAACATTATCTCGGAAAGCAAAAATGGGTATGTTTGAAGGAATAGTGGTTCCAACAATGTTATATGGTTGCAAGGCGTGGGCTATAGATAGAGTTGTGCGGAGGAGGGTGAATGTGCTGGAAATGAGATGTTTGAGGACAATATGTGGTGTGAGGTGGTTTGTTCGAGTAAGTAATGATAAGATAAGAGAGATGTGTGGTATTAAAAAGAGTGTGGTTGAGAGAGCAGAAGGGGGTGTTTTGAAATGGTTTGGTCACATGAAGAGAATGAGCGAGGAAAGATTGACCGAGAGGATATATGTGTCAGAGGTGGAGGGAACGAGGAGAAGTGGGAGACCAAATTGGAGGTGGAAAGATGGAGTGAAAAAGATTTTGAGTGATCGTGGCCAGAACATGCAGGAGGGTGAAAGGCGTGCAAGGAATGGGGTGAATTGGAACGATGTGGTATACCAGGGTCGACGTGCTGTCAATGGATTGAATCAGGGCATTTGAAGCGTCTGGGGTAAACCATGGAAAGCTCTGTGGGGCCTGGATGTGGAAAGGGATTGTGGTTTCGGTGCATTATACATGACAGCTAGAGACTGAGTGTGAACGAATGTGGCATTTGTTGTCTTTTCCTAGCACTACCTCGCGCGGATGTGTGGGGGGGAGGTTGACATTTCATTTGTGTTGAGGTGGCGACAGGAATGAATAAACGCAGCAAGTATGAATTATGTACATGTGTATATATGTATATATCTGTGTATGTATATATATGTATACGTCGAAATGTATAGGTATGTATTGTGCGTGTTTGGACGTGTATGTAAATACATGTGTATGTGGGTGGGTTGGGCAATTCTTTGATCTGTTTCCTTGCGCTACCTCGCTAACGCGGGAGACAGCGACAAAGTATGATAAATATAGATATAAGATAATTCATCTCTTATCATCCAGCTAGTATAGCGTATTTAGGGATGGCCAAGACATTCCATAAGGGCAATACAAGTAAGACACAAAAAATCTCAGCATAATAACAAGATATCAGCTATTGCTAGAAATCGCTATTATTTCCGTTCGGCTTATCTCTGAGACCCAGCAATCCCAAACCGCACCATTGAAATCTACGCTAAGCTACGATACCGGCAGAGGCCCATATGGATAACGACACTGCCTATATTCGTTTCTCTTCGGTGACATATCAGTAACATTTTGCTGGATGAAGTTTACATCAAGGAAATTCGCCTTTTGCGATCATTGTCATGGCAGATGTTGGTAGAGCCTGACATGGGGGGGGGGGGGGGGGGACACCTGCGCGGCCTGGCGCGGCGAGATGGTGCTCAGGAAGGGAGGCTCGTACGTGCATGCAGCCCGGGTGACGGCGGTCAGGCAGGGTAGACTACTGCGACCAAGTCTCTTTTACTTCATTTATTCGCCATCTTTCCCCTGGTGGTAATGTATAATGCATAGTGAACAGAGAAACAAGAAATGAGAACAACTTACAAATGTCGAGATGATAGTATTCAAAAAGTATAAATAGACATGAACAAGGATGACACAGCTGTAAACAGATGACTGTCGTTAGTCCTAGATTGGCTGGTGTCATGTATGATTAACATCCTCAGATCAGCTACAGTTCCCTTGTAGGGATGATGTCTCTGTAGCTGTATCATACCTATTCTTGTCTGCATACTTTACGCGCTTCTGTCTCTACAACGGACACTTACTTTTTTGTTTGTGTGTGAGTTACTGGCCTCCGGCTGCTCGAGATTATATCGTGAATATAGAGACACCATTCGCGAAGGTGCGTCATAATGAATTAAAGTCACGCCAAACAACTCTTCCCTCCCTCTCCCTGGAAGTAGCGCAACCTTGATCTGCAGGAACCTTTAGACAGATCTTGGGTAACAAACGACTCTTTCATAGAAACTGGTCCTAATATATATATATATATATATATATATATATATATATATATATATATATATATATATATATTTTTTTTTTTTTTTTTTTCCCAAAAGAAGGAACAGAGAATTGGGCCAGGTGAGGGTAGTCCCTCAAAGGCCCAGTCATCTGTTCTTAACGCTACCTCGCTAATGCGGGAAATGGCGAATAGTTTGAAAAAAAAAAAAAAAAAATATATATATATATATATATATATATATATATATATATCTTTCTTTCATACTATTCGCCATTTCCCGCATTAGTGAGGTAGCGTTAAGAACAGAGAAGGGGGCCTGGTGAGGATATTCCCATATATATATATATATATATATATATATATATATATATATATATATATATATAATATATATATATATATATATATATATATATATATATATATAATATATATATATATATATATATATATATATATATATATATATATATATATATATATATATATATATATATATATATATATACAGGAGTTGTGGGAGTATGTGATAGAATGTAAGAAAGTAAATTCTCGATTAATATGGGTAAAACTGAAAGTTGATGGAGAGAGATGGGTGATTATTTGTGCATATGCACCTGGGCATGAGAAGAAAGATCATGAGAGGCAAGTGTTTTGGGAGCAGCTGAATGAGTGTGTTAGTGGTTTTGATGCACGAGACCGGGTTATAGTGATGGGTGATTTGAATGCAAAGGTGAGTAATGTGGCAGTTGAGGGAATAATTGGTATACATGGGGTGTTCAGTGTTGTAAATGGAAATGGTGAAGAGCTTGTAGATTTATGTGCTGAAAAAGGACTGGTGATTGGGAATACCTGGTTTAAAAAGCGAGATATACATAAGTATACGTATGTAAGTAGGAGAGATGGCCAGAGAGCGTTATTGGATTACGTGTTAATTGACAGGCGCGCGAAAGAGAGACTTTTGGATGTTAATGTGCTGAGAGGTGCAACGGGAGGGATGTCTGATCATTATCTTGTGGAGACTAAGGTGAAGATTTGTATGGGTTTTCAGAAAAGAAGAGTGAATGTTGGGGTGAAGAGGGTGGTGAGAGTAAGTGAGCTTGGGAAGGAGACTTGTGCGAGGAAGTACCAGGAGAGACTGAGTACAGAATGGAAAAAGGTGAGAACAATGGAAGTAAGGGGAATGGGGGAGGAATGGGATGTATTTAGGGAATCAGTGATGGATTGCGCAAAAGATGCTTGTGGCATGAGAAGAGTGGGAGGTGGGTTGATTAGAAAGGGTAGTGAGTGGTGGGATGAAGAAGTAAGATTATTAGTGAAAGAGAAGAGAGAGGCATTTGGACGATTTTTGCAGGGAAAAAATGCAATTGAGTGGGAGATGTATAAAAGAAAGAGACAGGAGGTCAAGAGAAAGGTGCAAGAGGTGAAAAAGAGGGCAAATGAGAGTTGGGGTGAGAGAGTATCATTAAATTTTAGGGAGAATAAAAAGATGTTCTGGGAGGAGGTAAATAAAGTGCGTAAGACAAGGGAGCAAATGGGAACTTCAGTGAAGGGCGCAAATGGGGAGGTGATAGCAAGTTGTGGTGATGTGAGAAGGAGATGGAGTGAGTATTTTGAAGGTTTGTTGAATGTGTTTGATGATAGAGTGGCAGATATAGGGTGTTTTGGTCGAGGTGGTGTGCAAAGTAAGAGGGTTAGGGAAAATGATTTGGTAAACAGAGAAGAGGTAGTAAAAGCTTTGCGGAAGATGAAAGCCGGCAAGGCAGCAGGTTTAGATGGTATTGCAGTAGAATTTATTAAAAAGGGGGGTGACTGTATTATTGACTGGTTGGTAAGGTTATTTAATGTATGTATGACTCATGGTGAGGTGCCTGAGGATTGGCGGAATGCGTGCATAGTGCCATTGTACAAAGGCAAAGGGGATAAGAGTGAGTGCTCAAATTGCAGAGGTATAAGTTTGTTGAGTATTCCTGGTAAATTATATGGGAGGGTATTGATTGAGAGGGTGAAGGCATGTACAGAGCATCAGATTGGGGAAGAGCAGTGTGGATTCAGAAGTGGTAGAGGATGTGTATATCAGGTGTTTGCTTTGAAGAATGTATGTGAGAAATACTTAGAAAAGCAAATGGATTTGGATGTAGCATTTATGGATCTGGAGAAGGCATATGATAGAGTTGATAGAGATGCTCTGTGGAAGGTATTAAGAATATATGGTGTGGGAGGCAAGTTGTTAGAAGCAGTGAAAAGTTTTTATCGAGGATGTAAGGCATGTGTACGTGCAGGAAGAGAGGAAAGTGATTGGTTCTCAGTGAATGTAGGTTTGCGGCAAGGGTGTGTGATGTCTCCATGGTTGTTTAATTTGTCTATGGATGGGGTTGTTAGGGAGGTGAATGCAAGAGTTTTGGAAAGAGGGGCAAGTATGAAGTCTGTTGGGGATGAGAGAGCTTGGGAAGTGAGTCAGTTATTGTTCGCTGATGATACAGCGTGGTGGCTGATTCATGTGAGAAACTGCAGAAGCTGGTGACTGAGTTTGGTAAAGTGTGTGAAAGAAGAAAGTTAAGAGTAAATGTGAATAAGAGCAAGGTTATTAGGTACAGTAGGGTTGAGGGTCAAGTCAATTGGGAGGTGAGTTTGAATGGAGAAAAACTGGAGGAAGTAAAGTGTTTTAGATATCTGGGAGTGGATCTGGCAGCGGATGGAACCATGGAAGCGGAAGTGGATCATAGGGTGGGGGAGGGGGCGAAAATCCTGGGAGCCTTGAAGAATGTGTGGAAGTCGAGAACATTATCTCGGAAAGCAAAAATGGGTATGCTTGAAGGAATAGTGGTTCCAACAATGTTGTATGGTTGCGAGGCGTGGGCTATGGATAGAGTTGTGCGCAGGAGGATGGATGTGCTGGAAATGAGATGTTTGAGGACAATGTGTGGTGTGAGGTGGTTTGATCGAGTAAGTAACGTAATAGTAAGAGAGATGTGTGGAAATAAAAAGAGCGTGGTTGAGAGAGCAGAAGAGGGTGTTTTGAAATGGTTTGGGCACATGGAGAGAATGAGTGAGGAAAGATTGACCAAGAGGATATATGTGTCGGAGGTGGAGGGAACGAGGAGAAGAGGGAGACAAAATTGGAGGTGGAAAGATGGAGTGAAAAAGATTTTGTGTGATCGGGGCCTGAACATGCAGGAGGGTGAAAGGAGGGCAAGGAATAGAGTGAATTGGAGCGATGTGGTATACCGGGGTTGACGTGCTGTCAGTGGATTGAATCAGGGCATGTGAAGCGTCTGGGGTAAACCATGGAAAGCTGTGTAGGTATGTATATTTGCGTGTGTGGACGTATTTATATACATGTGTATGGGGATGGGTTGGGCCATTTCTTTCGTCTGTTTCCTTGCGCTACCTCGCAAACGCGGGAGACAGCGAAAAAGCAAAAGCAAAAAAAAAAAAAAATATATATATATATATATATATATATATATATATATATATATATATATATATATATATATATATATATATATATTGATGCACGAGACCGGATTATAGTGATGGGTGATTTGAATGTAAAGATGAGTAATGTGGCAGTTGAGGGTATAATTGGTGTACAAGGAGCGTTCAGTGTTGTAAATGGAAATGTTGGAGATGTTGTAGATTTGTGTGCTGAAAAAGAACTGGTGATTGGGAATATCTGGTTCAAAAAGAGAAATAGAGATAAGCATACGTATGTAAGTAGGAGAGATGGCCAGACATCGTTATGGGATTACGTTTTAATTGATAGGCGTGTGAAAGAAAGATTTTTGGAAGTTAATGTGCTGAGAAGTGCAACTGGAGGGATGTTTGATCATTATCTTGTGGAGGCGAAGGTGAAGATTTGTAGAGGTTTTCAGAAAAGAAGAGAAAATGTTGGGGTAAAGAGAGTGGTGAGAGTAAGTGAGCTTGGAAAGGAAACTTGTGTAAGGAAGTACCAGGAGAGATTGAGTGCAGAATGGAAAACGGTGAAAGCAAAAGATGTAAGGGGAGTTGGGAGGATTGGGATGTATTTAGGTAAGCAGTGATGGCTTTCGCAAAAGATGCTTGTGACATGAGAAAGGTGGGAGGTGGTCAGATTAGAAAAGATAGGCAGGAGGTCAAAAGAAAGGTGCAAGAGGTGAAAAAGCGGGCAAATGAGAGTTGGGTTGAGATAGTATCATTAAATTTTAGGGAGAATGAAAAGATGTTTTGGAAGAAGGTAAAGAAAGTGCGTAAGACAAGACAACAAATGGGAACATATGTGAATGGGGCTAATGGGAGGCAATAACAAGTAGTGATGAAGTGAGAAGGCGATGGAGTGAGTATTTTGAAGGTTTGTTGAATGTGTTTGATGATAGAGTGGCAGATATAGGGTGTTTTGAGCGAGGTGGTGTGCGAAGTGAGAGGGTCAGGGAGAATGGTTTGGTAAACAGAAGAGGTAGTGAAAGCTTTGCGGAAGATGAAAGCCGGCAAGGAGACGGATTTGGATGGTACTGCAGTGGAATTTATTAAAAAATGGAGTGACTGTGTTGTTGACTGGTTGGTAAGGATATTCATTGTATGTATGGTTCATGGTGAATTGCCTGAGGATTGGCGGAATGCATGCATAGTGCCATTGTATAAAGGCAAAGGGGACAAAGGTGAGTGTTCAGATTACAAAGGTGTAAGTTTGACGAGTATTCCTGGGAAATCATATGGGAGAGTATTGATTGAGAGGGTAAAGGCATGTACAGAGCATCAGATTGGGGAAGATCAGTGTGGTTTCAGAATTGGTAGAGGATGTGTGGATCAGGTGTTTGCTTTGAAGAATGTATGCGAGAAATACTTAGAAAAACAGATGGATTTGTATGTAGCATTTATGGATCTGGAGAAGGCATATGATAGAGTGGATAGAGATGCTTTGTTGAAGGTATTTTGAGTATATGGTGTGGGAGGTAAATTGCTAGAAGCAGCGAAAAGTTTTTATCAAGGATGTAAGGCATGTGTACGAGTAGAAAGAGGAAAGGGATTTGTTCTCAGTGAATGTCGGTTTGCGGCAAGGGTACGTGATGTCTCCATGGCTGTTTGATTTGTATTGGGCTGTTAGGGAGGTGAATGCAAGAGTTTTGAAGAGAGGGGCAAGTATGCAGTCTGTTGTGGATGAGAGGGCTTGGGAAGTGACTCAGTTATTGTTCGCTAATGCAACAGTGCTGGTGGCTGATTCGTTGAGAAATTGCAGAAATTGGTGACTCAGTTTGGTAAAGTGTGTAAAAGAAGAAAGCTGAGAGTAAATGTGAATAAGAGTAAGCTTATTAGGTTCAGTAGGGTTGCGGGACAAGTTAATTAGGAGGTAAGTTTAGATAGAGAATAACTGGAGGAAGTGAAGTGTTTTAGATATCTGGAAATGGATTTGGCAGCGGTTGGAACCATGGAAGTGGAAGTGAGTCACAGGGTGGGGGAGGGGGCGAAGGTTGTGGGAGCGTTGAAGGGTGTGTGGAAGGCGAGAGCTTTATCTTGGAGAGCAAAAATGGGTATGCTTGAAGTAATAGTGTTTCCAGCAATGCTATATGGTTGCGAGGAGTGGATTGTAAATAGGGTTGTGCGGAGGAGGGTGGATGTGTTGGAAATGAAATGTTTGAGGACAATATGTAGTGTGAGGTGGTTTGATCGAATAAGTAATGAAAGGGTGAGAGAGATGTGTGGTAGTAAAAAAGTGATTGAGAAAGCAGAAGAGGGTGTATTGAAATGGTTAGGTCACATGGACGGAATGAGCGAGGAAAGATTGACAAAGAGGATATACGTGTCAGAGGTGGAGGGAACGAGAAGTGGGAGACCAAATTGGAAATGGAAGAATGAGTGAAAAAGATTTTGAGCGATAGGGGCCTGAACATACAGGACGGTGAAAGGTGTGCAAGGAATACAATGAATTGGAAGGATGTGATGTACCGGGGTCGACGTGCTGTCGATGGATTGAACCAGGGCATGTGAAGCGTCTGGGGTAAGCTATAGAAAGTTTTGTGGAGCCTGGATGTGGAAAGGGAGCTGTGGTTTCGGTACATTACACATGACAGCGAGAGACTGAGTGTGAACGAATGTGGCTTTTGTTGTCTTTATTGGTGCTACCTCGCGCACGCGCGGGAGGGGGGGGGGGATGCCATTTCAAGTGTGGCGGGGTGGCGACGAAAATGGATGAATGGAACAAGTATGAATATATACATGTGTATATATGCATATGTCTTTGTATGTATATGTATATATATGTTGAATGTACAAGTATGTATATGTGCGTGTGTGGGCGTTTATGTATATACATGTGTAAGTAGGTGGGTTGGGCCATTCTTTCGTCTTTTTCCATGCGCTACCTCGCTAACGCGGGAGACAGCAACTAAGTATGATAATGATAATATTAATTATATATATATATATATATATATATATATATATATATATATATATATATATATATATATATATATATATATATATACTCAGTAAATGCATGGACATAAATAAACGAATACCGTTGTGTAACTACTTACAAGTGTGCAAATAACGACATGGGAAACAAACGCAGATGAGACAGGTATACGATTACATATCTTAATCGAAGATAAATTCACCAGCTGTGACTGTCATGACGTAACTTATCATCCGGATGAACCTCGTGACAGCGAGTGTGTCAGACTTTATTCCTGGGCTGATCTTTACTTGGGGTCGCGTAGTAAAGTTTCAGGAGCGTGACTCTCATGTGGGCCCGATCCATGCACGGCTATTGCTCCTTTGTCTGAATGCCCACACCATCCCTTCTGAGAAGTATTCCTTGGATGGAGACAGTTTTAAACTTTCTAAATATCTCTCCATTGCTCTCAGATATTACCCGTTGTCTTCAGGACTCCTTCGCTCTCACTTTTTCAAATATATAGAATCTCATTTCCCTCGTTTTTGATCACCAATACGACTGTCATGGTACAAGGTTGGTCTGGGGATGTTCTCGCCCATGTCACCCATCTCTGGTCCTTTTTCTCTTAGCGGTTTTGCTGAACCTTACCGTTACACCTCTCCACATCTCTGAAAGTAGTTAGGGAATGGCGCCAAATTTCCTTTGGGTTTTCCAGCTTCCCTTTCTTCTCTAAGGTGCAATTTCCCTTCCAGTCGTTGGTGGAGGCGACTTCTGCCTCTGATCCTCTCGACAGTGGCGTCTCTGAGAGCTCTGTTCTACCACACACACACACACACACACACACACACACACACACACACACACACACACACACACACACACACACACACACACACACACACTCCTTCCTCCACATCAACCATCGTGTCTCTTTAACTTCAAACGTTATTCACTTTGACGCGCACGATCACCTGTCTGAATTCTTCAACTCACTTTCCCTCCCCCGCCACACTCTGATACTCGTTCCTCCTCTCGCCCTGAACACATTTCCTCTCTTGATTCGGTCCTGTGTGGTATTTCCGAATTAGGCTGGTGATGAAGTCTCCCGCCAGGCACTAGACTCAAGGGCCTCAACAGAATTAGAACCTCAAACTGTTCTGATTCTTTTTTTTCTTCATTGGTGTTAACAGGACAACATAACGCCATTCTGGCCAGCACTGGGCTTAACGGGTGATGAAAGCGAAGCTAAAACGCAAAATCTGATGGTTGGTTGACATTATTTACAAAGGCGAGTGGACGTGCTGTCCTGTGCTGTGAAGATCGAGTTGCTGGAGGTAGAGGGAGGAATGATGATCCCCAGCGGTATAAGGTGACCGCTCAGTCACTAGTGACCCAGGGGCCTTCACAGCCTCATACACGGCCCAAGAACCTCCTTATCTTTTGTTCCTGTTATAACACTCATTCGCACCATCTTTTTGTCTCCTTATGAATCGTGTGTTTTCCTCAAGAATCCTGATGATCTGCCGCTTGTTACAACGCAGGGTTATCGTCGACTCAAAAACTCTTGACACAATGGCTTTCCTTCTTCTTTTTCTCATAAGGCCTGGTCTCTGTGAGGACTCACATCCGTGCCTGAAGCCTTCAGTATAAACACGTAGAACCTGGTTGAATAAAGTAGTGCAAAACGTTATTGCTAACCGCATCTAAATGTGAGTCTTTTCCTAGTATCAAATTCGAATCTCAAAACATTATTATTCAACCCTGCAATCAGAATAAACGTGTTGAGCGTAAGCCATATTCTTTGCTCTGTCCTGAAAACCCCAAATGACCCTGGACATACCACATTGTAAGCGTCGTCAGATTTGCTTCCAGAAGCCAAGCGTATTGTATAGGTGCCACAATTATTGATCTATAAGGCAACTGTTCTGTGTCCTACAACGGAACCTTTTGCTCCACTATGGAATACTTGGCACATCTGGAGCGGCTCTTCTTCCACCATAGATTATAAACATGACTATATACTTAGAAGGAGATTACGCTAATTAAGGACAATATAAGTAGTCAACATGTGGCGGTCAAGGACAGTGGGAATGACGTGCGAAATTAGGCGTTTTGAGAGAACGGAGGGAGGAGTGCGGTGGAGGCTGGACGAACGTATTGTGACCAACACGTGTGTGTGTGCGTGTGCGTGTGTGTGGTTCTGGAGGCGACGCATGACCTCCGGTGTGGAGGTGAGGGACGGGACGAAGGGAAACACACAACCCCTCCATCCACACCAACGCTTTATCTCCTCCTTACGACAGTGTCTCTTGCCGCGCTGAGACCGACATCGAACTCAAGGGGATGTAAGTCATCGTACTCACGCGGTAGATAAGGTGGCAGATGGCGTGACACTGACGCCATCATGCCCTGGGAATGCTAGACAGCTGCCCCCCAGGGAGGGGCTAGCGAGGGGAGAGAGGGCTGTGCCCAATGTCTCTCACGCTCCCCACCTCCCTCAACCCCGGGTAACGAGAGACAGAAATGTTCAATCGCCCGCAGCAGCCACGGAGTGGGGGTGGGGGGGGGGGGGTTAAGGGGGGTTGGGGGGGTTAGTTCAGTGGGTGACGTCATGGTGTTTCGTCATCAGGCGAGCGAGCGCCACAAGATCTGGTCGTTGGTTCACACAGTATAAATACCCAAGTCACAGGTACCCCCCCAGGCGCTCCTCCTGCTCGTGTTTGCTGATGATTCATTCAGTAAGAGTATAATTTCTGGACTTATTATTATCTTGATGATATGTTATCCCTGTCCATATTATGATCATTATGTTTCATTGCAGTGGAACGCGTATTTTACAGTGGTGATGGAATGGGTAGGTTGATACAGGAGGGTGGGTGTGATGATGTAGTAAGGGGAAGGATATGGTGTAGTGATGTAGGGGAATGGATGATGTTGGAGGACGAGAGTGGAGTGGTGTTAGAAGGGGACGGGTAAGGAGTGGTGATGTAAGGGAGCTAGTCATGTGTGTGGTAATGTAAGGGAACAAGTCATGTGTGTGGTAATGTAGGGGAACACGTCATGTGTGTGGTAATGTAAGGGTACAAGTCATGTGTGTGGTAACCTAAGGGAACAAGTCATGCGTGTGGTGATGTGAGGGAACTAGTCATGTGTGTGGTGATGTAGGGGAACAAGTCATGTGTGTGGTGATGTGAGGGAACTAGTCATGTGTGTGGTGATGTAGGGGAACAAGTCATGTGTGTGGTAATGTAAGGGAACAAGTCATGTGTGTGGTGATGTAAGGGAACAAGTCATGTGTGTGATAATGTAAGGGAACAGGTCATATGTGTGGTAATGTAAGGGAACAGGTCATGTGTGTGGTAATGTAAGGGAACAAGTCATGTGTGTGGTGATGTGAGGGAACTAGTCATGTGTGTGGTGATGTAGGGGAACAAGTCATGTGTGTGGTGATGTGAGGGAACTAGTCATGTGTGTGGTGATGTAGGGGAACAAGTCATGTGTGTGGTAATGTAAGGGAACAAGTCATGTGTGTGGTGATGTAAGGGAACAAGTCATGTGTGTGGTATGCATGTATCAAAAGGCTGAAGTATACAGAGAACACTGGCTCATGTGTCATGGGGTGTTGCAAGGTTGCAACATCATGACTCCCTCACAAAAATACACAGTCAAAATGCACAATAAGTGTGTCACAAGCTATATTATAGAAGATCAGCAAATATGATCAACATTTATGGTATTTGATCTTATATTAAGACATTTGCTTAGGGAAACAAAAAGGTTCCCAAACTTTTGGGTCTGTCAACCCCATCCTAGACTTGCTCTGCCTCTTTCCTATATTATTATGTACCATTAACTATTTCAGCTTAAAACTTTTTCGACCTCGAGAATGTTATCGACCCCCTGTCGATCTCAAGACATTTATCGACCGCTGGACAGTTCCATCGACCAGTACGAGTCTATATCGACTATTTTGGGAACCATTAAGTTCATCTGACAATATATATATATATATATATATATATATATATATATATATATATATATATATATATATATATATATATATATATATATATATATCTTTTTCTTTCTTTCATACTATTCGCCATTTCCTGCGTTAGCGAGGTAGCGTTAAGAACAGAGGACTGGGCCTTTGAGGGAATATCCTCACCTGGCCCCCTTCTCTGTTCCTTCTTTTGGAAAATTTAAAAAAAAAAACGAAAGGGGAGGATTTCCAGCCCCCCGCTCCCTCCCCTTTTAGTCGCCTTCTACGACACGCAGGGAATACGTGGGAAGTATTCTTTCTCCCCTATCCCCAGGGATAATATATATATATATATATATATATATATATATATATATATATATATATATATATATATATATATATATATATATATATATATTGAAGGTTTGTTGAATGGGTTTGATGATAGAGTAGCAGATATGGGGTGTTTTGGTCGAGGTGGTGTGCAAAGTGAGAGGGTTAGGGAAAATGATTTGGTAAACAGAGAAGAGGTAGTAAAAGCTTTGCGGAAGATGAAAGCCGGCAAGGCAGCGGGTTTGGATGGTATTGCAGTGGAATTTATTAAAAAAGGGGGTGACTGTATTGTTGACTGGTTGTTAAGGTTATTTAATGTATGTATGATTCATGGTGAGGTGCCTGAGGATTGGCGGAATGCTTGCATAGTGCCATTGTACAAAAGCAAAGGGGATAAGAGTGAATGCTCAAATTACAGAGGTATAAGTTTGTTGAGTATTCCTGGTAAATTATATGGGAGGGTATTGATTGAGAGGGTGAAGGCATGTACAGAGCATCAGATTGGGGAATAGCAGTGTGGTTTCAGAAGTGGTAGAGGATGTGTGGATCAGGTGTTTGCTTTGAAGAATGTATGTGAGAAATACTTAGATAAGCAAATGGATTTGTATGTAGCATTTATGGATCTGGAGAAGGCATATGATAGAGTTGGTAGAGATGCTCTGTGGAAGGTACTAAGAATATATGGTGTGGGAGGCAAGTTGTTAGAAGCAGTGAAAAGTTTTTATCGAAGATGTAAGGCATGTGTACGTGTAGGAAGAGAGGAAAGTGATTGGTTCTCAGTGAATGTAGGTTTGCGGCAGGGGTGTGTGATGTCTCCATGGTTGTTTAATTTGTTTATGGATGGGGCTGTTAGGGAGGTGAATGCAAGAGTTTTGGAAAGAGGGGCAAGTATGCAGTCTGTTGTGGATGAGAGAGCTTGGGAAGTGAGTCAGTTGTTGTTCGCTGATGATACAGCGCTAGTGGCTGATTCATGTGAGAAACTACAGAAGCTGATGACTGAGTTTGGTAAAGTGTGTGAAAGAAAGTTAAGAGTAAATGTGAAAAAGAGCAAGGTTATTAGGTACAGTAGGGTTGAGGGTCAAGTCAATTGGGAGGTAAGTTTGAATGGAGAAAAACTGTAGGAAGTAAAGTGTTTTAGATATCTGGGAGTGGATCTGGCAGCGGATGGAACCATGGAAGCGGAAGTAAATCATAGGATGGGGGAGGGGGCGAAAATTCTGGGAGCCTTGAAGAATGTGTGGAAGTCGAGAACATTATCTCGGAAAGCAAAAATGGGTATGTTTGAAGGAATAGTGGTTCCAACAATGTTGTATGGTTGCGAGGCGTGGGCTATGGATAGAGTTGTGCGGAGGAGGATGGATGTGCTGGAAATGAGATGTTTGAGGACAATATGTGGTGTGAGGTGGTTTGATCGAGTAAGTAATGTAAGGGTAAGAGAGATGTGTGGAAATAAAAAGAGCGTCGTTGAGAGAGCAGAAGAGGGTGTTTTGAAATGGTTTGGGCACATGGAGAGAATGAGTAAGGAAAGATTGACCAAGAGGATATGTGTATCGGAGGTGGAGGGAACGAGGAGAAGTGGGAGACCAAATTGGAGGTGGAAAGATGGAGTGAAAAAGATTTTGTGTGATCGGGGCCTGAACATGCAGGAGGGTGAAAGGCGGGCAAGGAATAGAGTGAATTGGATCGATGTGGTGTACCGGGGTCGACGTGCTGTCAATGGATTGTATCAGGGCATGTGAAGCGTCTGGGGTAAACCATGGAAAGTTCTGTGGGGCCTGGATGTGGAAAGGGAGCTGTGGTTTCGGGCATTATTGCATGACAGCTAGAGACTGAGCGTGAGCGAATGGGGTCTTTGTTGTCTTCTCCTGGCGCTGCCTCGCGCATATGAGGGGGGAGGGGGATGTTATTCCGTGTGTGGCGGGGTGGCGATGGGGGTGAGTAGGAGTAGACAGTGTGAATTGTGTGCATGTGTGTGTATGTGTGTGTCTGTGTGTGTATATATGTGTGTACGTTGGGATGTGTGGGTGTGTATGTTTGCGTGTGTGGACGTGTGTGTGTGTGTGTGTGTGTGTGTGCAAGTGTGTGGGGGTGGGTTGGGCCATTTCTTTCGTCTGTTTCTTTGCGCTACCTCGCAGGCGCGGGAGACAGCGACAAAGCAAATAATATATATATATATATATATATATATATATATATATATATATATATATATATATATATATATATATATATTTTTTTTTTTTTTTTAATTTATTTATTTATTATACTTTGTCGCTGTCTCCCGCGTTTGCGAGGTAGCGCAAGGAAACAGACGAAAGAAATGGCCCAACCCCCCCCCCCCCCATACACATGTATATACATACGTCCACACACGCAAATATACATACCTACACAGCTTTCCATGGTTTACCCCAGACGCTCCACATGCCCTGCTTCAATCCACTGACAGCACGTCAACCCCGGTATACCACATCGCTCCAATTCACTCTATTCCTTGCCCTCCTTTCACCCTCCTGCATGTTCAGGCCCCGATCACACAAAATCCCCTTCACTCCATCTTTCCACCTCCAATTTGGTCTCCCTCTTCTCCTTGTTCCCTCCACCTCCGACACATATATCCTCTTGGTCAATCTTTCTTCACTCATCCTCTCCATGTGCCCAAACCACTTCAAAACACCCTCTTCTGCTCTCTTAACCACGCTCTTTTTATTTCCACACATCTCTCTTACCCTTACGTTACTCACTCGATCAAACCACCTCACACCACACACTGTCCTCAAACATCTCATTTCCAGCACATCCATCCTCCTGCGCACAACTCTATCCATAGCCCACGCCTCGCAACCATACAACATTGCTGGAACCACCATTCCTTCAAACATACCCACTTTTGCTTTCCGAGATAATGTTCTCGACTTCCACACATTCTTCAATATATATATATATATATATATATATATATATATATATATATATATATATATATATATATATATATATATATATGGTTTTGAAGACACCGTCAACTTCATGCACTATCAGACGAAGCTGGACGGGACGAGGGGTGTGATGTTATGTCTGGCCACCACTGTTGACCATCTCACTGGTCACTAAACCTTGAGAACGATGGTTCGACCTCTGAACACGAAGTTACGACCCCAGGATGTGAAGGCGTGACTTCTGACCCGACCTAACGGGGTCAGGTCCAAAGATGGTACCTCCTAGATGGCTCCAGCATCTCCTGGTGTAGGAAGACCTCTACCCATGCAGGGGACCATGTAAAGTACAGAAGCAGACTCCTCGGCAGTGAGCTGCGGTCCTCGTCCTCCCTGGGTTTCTGACCCTGTAGGACCCTTCCTGGGTGGCTACCTTCACGTGGAGGGCCGAGTCCTACGGTAGCCAGCGGGTGTCCTGCTGCTGCTGCTGCTGCTGCTGCTGCTGCTGCTGCTGCTCCAGAGGCTGCGTTTGAGTCATAAACACACACACACACACACACACACACACACACACACACACGCAGACCCAGGTGGTACCCATCTCTGTCTCCTTTACAGACGTGTGGCACTCATTCAGCTCACTCATCACCTAGATTCAGTACCTATTACCCACGTCCTGACGTCGGTGAGTCAAATGGTTGATTGGTTGGTTATGTGGGCTGTCAGCCTATCAGCTGTCAGGGTCGTTAAGGCTGTTCAACGTCAAGTTATAACAACCAATCAAAAAAAAAACTTGAACATGTTCCTCAGGTGTTCAGAGTAATTCTTGGACCATACAAAGCTCTCACTGTGTGGATGGATGGTCCGTGTGGGTCAGGGACAGAAGACCATCATCTTCAGGACCCAGGAGATGGTCTCATGATACAGTGAACCACACCGGGCGAAGACCCTAGCTGAGGTTGGCCGGATATGTAGTATCATTGTGAGTGGTGGGCGTGGGAGCCGTTGTGGGCGGTGGGCGTAGGAGCCGTTGTGGTCGGTGGGCGTGGGAGCCGTTGTGGGCGGTAGGCATGGAAGTCGTTGTGGGTAGTGGGCGTGGGAGTTGTTGTGGGTGGTGTGCGTGGGGGTTGTAGTGGCTGGCGGGCGTGGGAGTTGTTGTGGGTGATGTGCGTGGGAATTGTCGTGGGTGGTGTGCGTGGGAGTTATTGTGGGTGGTGTGCGTGGGAGTTGTTGTGGGTGGTGTGCGTGGGAATTGTCGTGGGTGGTGTGCGTGGGAGTTATTGTGGGTGGTGTGCGTGGGAATTGTTGTGGGTGGTGTGCGTGGGAGTTATTGTGGGTGGCGGGCGTGGGAGTTGTTGTGGGTGGCGGGCGTGGGAGTTGTTGTGGGTGGTGTGCGTAGGTGTCGTTTTGGGGTGTGGTTGTGGGTGTTGCTGTAAGCGGTAGACGTAGGTAACATTCAAAATAGCTGGCGTGGGTGTCGTTCTGTGCGAAGGACGTAGATGTCGTCGGGAGTGATGGGCGTGGATGTCGATTTGGGTGATGGGCATGGGTGTCGTTCTGAGTATTGGGCGTGGGAGCCGTACTGAGTGATGGGCGTGGGTACTGTCTCTCGTGTCTATCCTAGTACTGGCGGGTCACCACCACAACACTGTGCCACCGTGCGACCTAGCCGTGTGGTGAACAGCAAGCTGCCCCCGACCCTGACTGAGAGTCAGTAGAATGATGATGGAAGGAGGAAGCCGACTCACCTACAGTTGCTGTATCTTTTCTAACATGGTGGTTAGAAGTTAGGAAGAAGAGGTGCGACAGGGAAAGGGATAGTTCGAAATGGAAGAGAAGATTAAAGTGTGTATAGATGAAAGTCTTTTAATGCATGTGGCTGATTTTCTGACCCCGGCAGACTAGAGGTGTGTGTATGTATTGTATTTTTGAATGAGGTTCACTATAATCTAAGGTACACATTGTTCACTGTACACTGATGGATGACCGGAGCCTCCACTACTGCTTTGAGGCTTCGAGGGAACCAGCGTTTGGACTGTCCTCGAGATCTCAGATTTCTCTGTCGTTCGAATCATCGTTGCCTCCAAGTTTATGTCATGCACACAAAAATTCACTACCCACGACCTTGATAATGATATAAATCGTTCCTCGTTATCAAGGCCTTATCTTAGACGCACGACACATAACCGTTGAAACTGCTGCTAAATACACATGATTACTTCACAACTTCTACTCAGATCCGTGTCTCCCTAAGACATGATCTACAGGTTGTAGAACATCTCGCTACCTGTGACTTAGAGGGTGTAACGATGCAGATGCCTCCTTCAAGAGAGCCACTACGCTCCATCAAGATGGCCGTCGTCGTCTTGGGCAATGGTAATTCCAAGGACCCCTGCAGTCCTGGAACAATAGAAAAAACGATGACCCTTTAAAAGAAAGGAACTGTCGCTGACCGGATCTCCAGACAGCAGCCAACCAGGACTCCCGCGGTTCCTGGTGCTCTCTGTTACCTGAATATAGGTAATGTCCGCTCAACCAGGGCGATGGTGTTACGATTACTGAAGATCGACCCACATCGTAACACCCGCCACGTAAATTCGCCTTGGTATGGGACCTGTCCAGCGCGACGCTCAGCAAGACTTGCAGTGATAAACTCGCTCAGTGTCAGTTGGTCCAGGAAAAGTGGCAACAAGTGTGAGCATCCAGGAGTCAGGGTGTGGCATGCCGATCGTCCCACACTCCCTCCTCCCCAACGACCAGTCTGGCAGCCACAGCAGACATGTGCCCTGGCAGATGGGCTGTCAGTTCCACTCAGCAGCCCCAACGTTGGCGTTATTCCCGGAATCCAACCATCCCCACCTGACGTAATCTCCGGGGGAAGGGACGACCACAGACATAGGAACCGTTTGACATCTCTGGGGAAAACGTTGTGGACAACAGTGATCCAAAGACAAATGACGTGACCACTGACATAAGAAAGAACACCAAAGAAATCTAAAAGCAAATGACTAATATATGTGTCGGAGAATAATAATACGAGACAAACAGGTGTTACGTGATAAGGTTTATATACAGTGACAAAAATAGATGACTCTGTATCACAGAAAATACAACAGAATGTATTACTCCAACATACAGTTGCGGTGATGACAGAGGGATCAAAGGAACAGATGAAGAATCTATTTAACAGAAAAACAGCTTCTGGATATCACAGTGGTAGAGGAAAGCAAGCTCTACTGAATACCATTGATCTAGTGGGCAGTGATCACAACCCTGAATTAGATGAATACCAAGAAATGCTCAAGTGTTTAACTTCATTCAAAAGACAACGAACAGAACCAAACAGCGGATGGCAGACACATCCTGCAGAACTAGAGTAACATTAAAATTCTCGACTGGATCATCATTACGTATTATGTGTTCTAAACTGCACTAGCAACTTGTTACTGACGATACTGATATCATGTGCCAGCACAAATATCCAACACCTGCCAGACATTTGTTGATCATTAATGTTATAACCCTAGAACGCTTATCACTTGTGTAACATGAGTGTGTGTGTGTGTAACTGTCACTACCACATGCACCCGTCCCGCTCCCATAACACTGACGGATTCCAACACTACGTTACCAAGGTGCACAGAAGTGGTTCTGTAATCTGTATACTAAATACTGTGGCACCTGCCAACCTCACTACTTCACACAGATCCTCCTAACTTCACTCAGGCTGACCCTACTGTGCTAACTGGTGACAGAATCGCCAGGTACACAAGAATCGTTGAGTGACCTCTTCACCAACACCAGAAGCAGATTAATCTCATTCCTAGATGTGTATGATGGTGTTCAAAACATCAGTAAGAATCAACCAACACACACCTAGAGAGGTGTCCCTGGTGTGTGTGTGTGTGTGTGTGTGTGTGTGTTGTGTGTGTGTGTGTGTGTGTGTGTGTGTGTGTGTGGGCTTGAACTTGTCAAACATGAGTTCGTAATTCCGATATTTTGAATGATCTTAAATCTGACCATATACCAGTACAAGTCACTTATACATAATGCAGATTTAGCCATCCCTGGTACCAAGCGGAACAGAAGGGGGGTTCTAACACCATGTAATGAGTCATTCCACAGACTTCATCTCAGACTGGTGCATGGATTACGAAGCTCCGCCAGGTACGGACGATTGAAGATAACGTTAAGATTGTTATTTCTGAGCTTTTTATGACGGTAAGCTATCCAAAATGAGCAAAGGGAGGTGGGGGGGTTAAGAAACAGGATGGTAGACCACATCATTACGATAATGACCCCAAAATTAAAGGAAGTTAGATCTATAGTTGGATAAATTGGTAAACATTATAGACCCATTCAAATTCCTCCAATTATGAAACACCTCAGACACCTGTAATTGGACCTCCGTGGTGTAGCGGTGACCATTCCTGACTGTGACGCATTCACGGGCGACCCAGGGTCAAGCGAATGGGTTCGAACCCTGGTTTCACCAGTCGGTCTACGGTCAACCCAGCTGTTCATCCACCCTGAAGGGTTGATCGATAAAATGGGGACCTGGGTCAGGCTAGCGTATACATATATTATTAGTATTATTTTTGTTATTATCATTAATATTATTATTATTATTATTATCATTATTATTATCATTATTATTATTATTATTATTATTACTATTATTATTATTAGTATTATTATCATTACTATTATCATTATTATTATTATCATACTTAACCGCTGTTTTCCGCGTCAGCGAGGTAGCGCAAGGAAGCAGACGCAGAATGGCTCAACCACTCATATACATGTACATAAACGCCCATACGCGCACATATACATACATATACGTATCAGCGTATACATACATATACATACACAGACACATACATATATACACATGTATATATTCATACTTGCTGCCTTCATTAATTTTCGTCGCTACCCCGCCACACAGGAATGGCCCAACGACTCATATACACATACTTACCTCCCAGTTGACTTGTCCCTCAATCCTACTGAACCTAATCATCTTTCTCTTATTCACATTTACTCTCAACTTTTTCCTTTCACACGCTTTACCAAACTCAGTCACCAACCTCTGTAGTTTCTCACCCGAATCAGCCACCAGCCATCAGCGAACAACAACTGACTCATTTCCCAGCCCCTCTCATCCACAACAGACT
The DNA here is from genome assembly GCF_036320965.1 of Panulirus ornatus. Classification (NCBI taxonomy): domain Eukaryota; kingdom Metazoa; phylum Arthropoda; class Malacostraca; order Decapoda; family Palinuridae; genus Panulirus; species Panulirus ornatus. The sequence goes on from NC_092282.1 coordinate 20,587,490, forward strand.
GCATACTTGCCCCTCTCTCCAAAACTCTTGCGTTTATACATCTCCCAGTCATTTGCACTATTTCTCTGCAAGAATCGTCGAAACGCCTCTCTCTTCTCCTTCACTAACAATCATACTTCTTCATCCCACCACTCATAACCCTTTTTAATCTGCTCACCTCCCACCTTTATCATACCACAGGCATCTTTAGCGCAAGCCGTCACTGCTTCCCTAAATACGTCCCATTCCTCCCCCACTCCCCTTACGTCATTTGCTCTCACCTTTTGCCATTCTACACTCGATCTCTCCTGGTACTTCCTCATACAAGTCTCCTTTCCAAGCTCACTTACTCTCACCACTCTCTTCTCCCAAACATTCTCTCTTCTTTTCTGGAAACCTCTACAAATCTTCATCTTTGCCTCCACAAGATTGTGATCAGACATCCCTCCAGCTGCCCCTCTTACCACATGAACATCCACAAGTCTCTCTTTTACACGCCTATCAATTAACACGTAATCCAATAACGCCCTTTGACCATCTCTCTTACTCACATACGTATACTTAAGTATATATCTATTTTTAAACCAGATATTCCCAATCACCAGTCCTTTTTCAGCACACAGATCCACAAGCTCTTTACCATTTCCATTTACAACACTGAACACCCCATGTACACCAATTATACCCTCAACTGCCACATTACTCCCACATTACTCACCCTCGCATTCAAATCACTCATCACTATAACCCGGTCTCGTGCATCAAAGCTGCTAACACACTCACTCACCTGCTCCCAAAACACTTGCCTCTCATGATCTTTCTTTTTATGATCAGGTGCAGAGGCACCAATAATCACCCATCTCTCTCCATCCACTTTCACTTTTACCCACATTAATCTAGAATTTATGTTCTTACTCTATCACACACTTCCACAACTTCCGCTTCAGTAATGTAGATATATATATGAGAGAGCTTGGGAAGTGAGTCAGTTGTTGTTCGCTGATGATACAGCGCTGGTGGCGGATTCATGTGAGAAACTGCAGAAGCTGGTGACGGAGTTTGGTAAAGTGTGTGGAAGAAGAAAGTTAAGAGTAAATGTGAATAAGAGCAAGGTTATTAGGTACAGTAGGGTTGAGGGTCAAGTCAATTGGGAGGTGAGTTTGAATGGAGAAAAACTGGAGGAAGTGAAGTGTTTTAGATATCTGGGAGTGGATCTGTCAGCGGATGGAACCATGGAAGCGGAAGTGGATCATAGGGTGGGGGAGGGGGCAAAAATTTTGGGAGCCTTGAAAAATGTGTGGAAGTCGAGAACATTATCCCGGAAAGCAAAAATGGGTATGTTTGAAGGAATAGTGGTTCCAACAATGTTGTATGGTTGCGAGGCGTGGGCTATGGATAGAGTTGTGCGCAGGAGGATGGATGTGCTGGAAATGAGATGTTTGAGGACAATGTGTGGTGTGAGGTGGTTTGATCGAGTAAGTAACGTAAGGGTAAGAGAGATGTGTGGAAATAAAAAGAGCGTGGTTGAGAGAGCAGAAGAGGGTGTTTTGAAGTGGTTTGGGCACATGGAGAGAATGAGTGAGGAAAGATTGACCAAGAGGATATATGTGTCGGAGGTGGAGGGAACGAGGAGAAGAGGGAGACCAAATTGGAGGTGGAAAGATGGAGTGAAAAGGATTTTGTGTGATCGGGGCCTGAACATGCAGGAGGGTGAAAGGAGGGCAAGGAATAGAGTGAATTGGAGCGATGTGGTATACAGGGGTTGACGTGCTGTCAGTGGATTGAATCAAGGCATGTGAAGCGTCCGGGGTAAACCATGGAAAGCTGTGTAGGTATGTATATTTGCGTGTGTGGACGTATGTATGTACATGTGTATGGGGGGGGGTTGGGCCATTTCTTTCGTCTGTTTCCTTGCGCTACCTTGCAAACGGGGGAGACAGCGACGAGGTATGAAAAAAAAAAAAAAAAAAAAAAAAAAAAAAAAAAATATATATATATATATATATGGGGAGTGGGGGAGGAATGGGATGTATTTAGGGAAGCAGTGATGGATTGCGCAAAAGATGCTTGTGGCATGAGAAGAGTGGGAGGTGGGTTGATTAGAAAGGGTAGTGAGTGGTGGGATGAAGAAGTAAGAGTATTAGTGAAAGAGAAGAGAGAGGCATTTGGACGATTTTTGCAGGGAAAAAATGCAATTGAGTGGGAGATGTATAAAAGAAAGAGACAGGAGGTCAAGAGAAAGGTGCAAGAGGTGAAAAAAAGGGCAAATGAGAGTTGGGGTGAGAGAGTATCATTAAATTTTAGAGAGAATAAAAAGATGTTCTGGAAGGAGGTAAATAAAGTGCGTAAGACAAGGGAGCAAATGGGAACTTCAGTGAAGGGCGCAAATGGGGAGGTGATAACAAGTAGTGGTGATGTGAGAAGGAGATGGAGTGAGTATTTTGAAGGTTTGTTGAATGTGTTTGATGATAGAGTGGCAGATATAGGGTGTTTTGGTCGAGGTGGTGTGCAAAGTGAGAGGGTTAGGGAAAATTATTTGGTAAACAGAGAAGAGGTAGTGAAAGCTTTACGGAAGATGAAAGCCGGCAAGGCAGCAGGTTTGGATGGTATTGCAGTGGAATTTATTAAAAAAGGGGGTGACTGTATTGTGGACTGGTTGGTAAGGTTATTTAATGTATGTATGACTCATGGTGAAGTGCCTGAGGATTGGCGGAATGCGTGCATAGTGCCATTGTACAAAGGCAAAGGGGATAAGAGTGAGTGCTCAAATTACAGAGGTATAAGTTTGTTGAGTATTCCTGGTAAATTATATGGGAGGGTATTGATTGAGAGGGTGAAGGCATGTACAGAGCATCAGATCGGGGAAGAGCAGTGTGGTTTCAGAAGTGGTAGAGGATGTGTGGATCAGGTGTTTGCTTTGAAGAATGTATGTGAGAAATACTTAGAAAAGCAAATGGATTTGTATGTAGCATTTATGGATCTTGAGAAGGCATATGATAGAGTTGATAGAGATGCTCTGTGGAAGGTATTAAGAATATATGGTGTGGGAGGAAAGTTGTTAGAAGCAGTGAAAAGTTTTTATCGAGGATGTAAGGCATGTGTACGTGTAGGAAAAGAGGAAAGTGATTGGTTCTCAGTGAATGTAGGTTTGCGGCAGGGGTGTGTGATGTCTCCATGGTTGTTTAATTTGTTTATGGATGGGGTTGTTAGGGAGGTAAATGCAAGAGTTTTGGAAAGAGGGGCAAGTATGAAGTCTGTTGGGGATGAGAGAGCTTGGGAAGTGAGTCAGTTGTTGTTCGCTGATGATACATCGCTGGTGGCTGATTCATGTGAGAAACTGCAGAAGCTGGTGACTGAGTTTGGTAAAGTGTGTGGAAGAAGAAAGTTAAGAGTAAATGTGAATAAGAGCAAGGTTATTAGGTACAGTAGGGTTGAGGGTCAAGTCAATTGGGAGGTGAGTTTGAATGGAGAAAAACTGGAGGAAGTGAAGTGTTTTAGATATCTGGGAGTGGATCTGGCAGCGGATGGAACCATGGAAGCGGAAGTGGATCATAGGGTGGGGGAGGGGGCGAAAATTCTGGGGGCCTTGAAGAATGTGTGGAAGTCAAGAACATTATCTCGGAAAGCAAAAATGGGTATGTTTGAAGGAATAGTGGTTCCAACAAAGTTGTATGGTTGCGAGGCGTGGGCTATGGATAGAGTTGTGCGCAGGAGGATGGATGTGCTGGAAATGAGATGTTTGAGGACAATGTGTGGTGTGAGGTGGTTTGATCGAGTGAGTAACGTAAGGGTAAGAGAGATGTGTGGAAATAAAAAGAGCGTGGTTGAGAGAGCAGAAGAGGGTGTTTTGAAGTGGTTTGGGCACATGGAGAGAATGAGTGAGGAAAGATTGACCAAGAGGATATATGTGTCGGAGGTGGAGGGAACGAGGAGAAGAGGGAGACCAAATTGGAGGTGGAAAGATGGAGTGAAAAAGATTTTGTGTGATAGGGGCCTGAACATGCAGGAGGGTGAAAGGAGGGCAAGGAATAGAGTGAATTGGAGCGATGTGGTATACCGGGGTTGACGTGCTGCCAGTGGATTGAATCAAGGCATGTGAAGCGACTGGGGTAAACCATGGAAAGCTGTGTAGGTATGTATATTTGCGTGTGTGGACGTATGTATATACATGTGTATGGGGGTGGGTTTCGTCTGTTTCCTTGCGCTACCTCGCAAACGCGGGAGACAGCGACAAAGTATTATAAAAATATATATATATATATATATATATATATATATATATATATATATATATATATATATATATATATATATATATATATATATTCGCCATTTCCCGCGTCAGCGAGTTAGCGCCAAGAACAGAAGAGTGAGCCTTAGAGGGAAAATCCTCACTTGGCTCCCTTCTCTGTTCCTACTTTTAGAAATGTGAAAACTGGAGGGCAGGATTTCCAGCTCCCCGCTCCCACCCCTCTTAGTCGCCTTCTACGGCACATAGGGAAGAGAGAGAGAGAGAGAGAGAGAGAGAGAGAGAGAGAGAGAGAGAGAGAGAGAGAGAGAGAGAGAGAGAGAGAGAGAGAGAGAGAAATGAGCGTTAATGAGATGGCTTCCTTGGGCTTCAGTTGCTCATGTTGTCTCAACTAACATGAAAAAAGGAAAGTTACAAAATGACCTCCTCCTCTTTCTATCTCTAACATGCTTATCACACAGAACTAGAGAGATGTTGTGCAGACGTTCCCCAGAGAGAAATGATGTTACCCAGTTTATGTCAGTCAAGGAAACACGATGAATGTGATGTGACGCAGGCCTTACCAGGGGCAGGGTTAGTGGCTCCCTGGGGGAGGATGCTGTCGTTTTCGACGCCGAAGACGTGTGTACCAGGTCATCACTTGGTAGACCAGTGTGAGCAACGCTATTGGTCAGTGGTCTTTCTCTATGGACCAACAGTGTTATGGTTTCAGTGACAGAATTATAATCGACCGGATGGTCTCTATCCCGTCTGTGTTGAGAATATGGTGCCTAACGGACCACTGCATAGACTCAGGGAAGACATGTCCCCTGGCTGGCATCGGGGTGTGGGGGGTGTACAACACATGGTGAGAGTGAGCTCATAACTGGATCACATGAAGACACCTGCCACATATATGTACAGCATTTTTCTCGACTTGAAAGCTACATCCGAGACCATTAATAGGCGATTCATAATGTTCAAACTAGTTCAAGGTTTATGACAAACCAATTGACGCTGTTTGTTCTTTTATATAACTTGGTGTCTCAGTCCTATGTACTGCAGCTCCTGTGCAAAACCAGATGAAGAATATGCAGATAAGTTGTGAGCTCTTAGAGTTGTGACAAGTTACAACCCAAGTTATGGTGTTGTTGTTAAGACTTACTAGAAAGATATATTTGGCCCACGTCAGGCCTCTAAGTAGATTGGATGAGATGTGAAATGAAACCTAAAGAGGTATACTTGTCTGGTCCAAGACCCCGCGAGCATATGGAAAGCACTAGGTGCGCCTGGTGGTGAGGAGGAAGCAATGGAGAGGAACTTTTTGACGGGACTGAATCTTCCGCCTGGTGATCCAGGCAATGTTGTCTCCACGGCACGTAAACCATATACGACGTCGTGGAACAAGTGAATCTAAATGGATCTAAATACCAGTCCCTCACTTGATGATGCTTAGCCTCCATCAGATGCACAGAATTAGGGCGTAGCAACACCACTTCCCGCCACTCAGTAAGGAACTACGTTTGATATCACCATTCAATCTTCACCTCCAACACTTAGCCAACCCAGTGCTGTACACATGCAGAAACTCCACGATGAAAACAGCATAACAAACTGTCCCTACAAACGGCTGCCTCAGTTCTGCTCCTGGGAAGCCTGGACGTGCTGCTACTGTAGCCTAGTCTAATGGTAATACTGAAACTGTCTGGAAATGATAATCATATGGACTGTAAAGTGTGTGGCCAGAGATATATGGACGCACTCCACAATAATAAACAAACTTTGCGAGGAATAGCTCGACATCTTGTTGTTTAGAATATCTGAAAAACTGAGACTGTATTCTCTTTTTGCGTCCAGATGATGAGTTTACTGTATGGGGAGACCGTAAGCTTCTGTAACACACTGAATCTGTAACCTCTAGTATATGATTTCGTGCCTACTGGGGTTTGACATGACCCTCTGTGACCACTTATAACCCTTTTGGGCTACCGCTCACACGATGAACATTGCCGCTACAGTAAACTAGCCAGTGAGAAAGAGGTGCAAATCAATCAATCCAAAATTTATATTACTTTCCTCTTCTTTCATCACTGTACCATCACTTTAGTTCCATAGAGATATCATGTAAGGCCTGGCCTGGATGAGGACTTTTGCACATAAGTGGAATCTTGACACAGGAGAAAATAGAATCACCTCAACTCGCTTCATCTGTTAAGTCGACTCCACACATGACAAATTAAAACAAGTCAAAATTCTATCACTTGAGCTGAGGCACACCCAAGTGTTTGGGTTGACAAGACCCTAGTCCTCATCATCATGGAAGGGCCTTTATCTCTGATATACAAACAGATTCATATAACGAACACTTAGAAGAACTGTCTGTCTCCTTTCCAACGTCGGAATCATCGCCAGACAGCCAGGGGTCTGCGCGCTGCTCGCCCGCCTTCCCAAGCCACAAGGTACGGCCGGGTCCGGCGCACCTTCCACTCACAAGTGTTTCACCAGCCTATCATCATAACGTCATGATGATAGTTGTCCACCACGTAACCAGCACGTGACCTGAGAGCCTAGGTAAACCCCCTCGCTAACACCACGGTAAATCTTATATGTCTTTAACATGTACTGGATATGTGGACTAGTTGATAAACGATGGGCGGAGGATTCGAACCCAGTTGTACAGCGCGGCAGGTCGATGCGGTATCCATTGGAACACGAGGCGACAGAAACCATCCATCTCAGACCGACCAGTGGTGCGTTAGAGTCCCCGTCACGAGATGTGACGGAGGGTCAACGACCCAGTACGGGTCGTACGTAGCATCTCCAGCCCATCTGAACTATTCAGACATATTATTTTTCCAAGTGTGTCAATAGTTCATTACACTGAATATCCTGTATGTCGAAATGTTTCATTGGTCTGACCAAGACATACGTTTTGTGCTTTACGTGAGGATATTTTTGGACGGCAAAACACACTGACTAGAAGAATCCGTTTAGCAAGGATGGCATTTCTGTGTTGTCGTTACCATCGTAAAATACAGAGTCTAGAGATGTCAGACATGGGGTCTCCAGTGTTTAGGGCTCAAGTTAATGCAGGACCAAATGACACCAAATAATTGCTGGATATCTAAAAGAAACAAAAATTCTTTGAAGAAATTCCATACTGGTGTTTAAAGCGTCGCTGATGTGACGACATCACCTGTGGACAGTGGGAGGTAGACAGGGCTTCTCAGAAGGGCTTAGATGTACCTCTGTACAGTATGATCTTCACTGACCCCTAGCTAGAGGGTTGATTCCCGCTGCCCAACACATGAACAGCTCTGCTGCTTCCTTAACCAACGGGCCACAACCGGTACGACCCTACAGCACGTCAGTAATGCCATGCGACCCTTTGACCTTATTCTTAATGGTCAGGTCAAAGGTCAGAACACCAAACCCCAAGATTCATCCTGTCGCACACTTGGTGTTTACTTTGACAACGTCAGGCCATGGTCATGGCCTTGTGACGCCGCCCCTGGGCAAGCCACGTCCCGTCGGTCTCCTGCGGTCCCCCCTGAGCACCGCCCCTGGGCATACGACGATCCATCACCCACCTGCGGCCCCGCCCTTGGTTGTACTAGTCACAATGCCATGTGCGCTTCACCCTGGCCGTATGACAGCCCGTCAGTCTCAACACAGAACCACCTGGACGGCGTCATGGAGCTGACTATATTGCCACTGTTGTGTCTGGCCCGGAGTACCACAGGGTGCTCGTGTTACTGAACTGTTGCATTCTGCAAATTGCATAAGGTGGTCGCTAATGTGGAAATAACGTCTTGAAAATCTGATGAAGCTATATACGGGAGGACATCACAACTGTTGATGTTGGAAAGCTGTAGAGTTAGCGACTTCAGCAGGAATAGAAAAAATAAAGAATGTCAACCAAGGAAATCAGAGAAGAAGAAAAAAACAGATGAATTAAGGACTTGTAGGACCTGGAAAAGCCCCTGTCTGCACTTTGGCTAAAGCCTGGAAGAAACGCTATCAGTGCCTTTATCCCGGAACCTGGAACAACTCTTACAAGTGCCTTTGACTGAAGCCTAAGGACAACCCTTACAAGTGCCGTTGCCCGGGAGCCTAGGACAACCCTCTCAACTTCTTCGTTCTCGAACCTGGAACAACTTCTATCAGCGCCCTTGACCTTGAGCCTGGAACAAGCCACACCAGCACCTGGGGCATAGAGCAGCCCATCCGAGTATCTGTGTCCTGGAACCTGGAACAACCCCTCCTCATCCCTTTGTTCTGGCGCCTGGAAAGTCTTCCCCCACCCAGTACCTTTATCCTGGAGCCTGGAACATTCACTTACCATACGGTAAAACACAACAGATATGACTATTCTTCTGAGAGACCTCTGGAGATGCGAAGGGCTTATTGGGAGTTCATGTAACACATGACGACTCAGTACCTCAGCAACATCATGTTAACCAGACTAACCTGTTTACTCCTTGACCCAGCCTAGCACGTGCACGACTGGTGGCTGGTCTCGGTGGCTCGGTACCCCACTCTGCTACACTGGTATGACTGTGGCGAGAGAGATCACGTGGTAGAAACTAAATAAAGTAAGTCATAGTCCCTAAAAGAAGCAATTATATGTTAGGGAAGAAAATTCGTAGGACATACCAAGTGATTAATTGTCTCTCGTTAATATATTTCCAGTCCTTAAACACATATGACTACTCCTGTGTTATATAATGAAAGGTTAGGTTCATGCCAGTCAGTTATGTCCATCCCCATCAGTCAGCTATGCACGGACCTGCCACTCAGGTATGCACAGACCTGCCACTCAGGTATGTACAGCCAGTTTATCAGTTACGTACAGCCTGGCAATCAAATGTTTACAATCAGCCACTTTGGGAGTTGACAGCCATACCAGTCAGGTTTTTATAACCGGCGTGTCAGGTATTTACAAACAACCAGTCAGGTATGTCCAACCCTGCCACTTAGGTTTATATTACCAGCCAGTCACGTATGTACAGTCAGTTGGTCAGGTATGTAAAGCCATATAGAGATGTCAATAACCGAGCAGTTATCCCTACTATGCAGACCACATACACAGTGAGACTGTACATATGTGGTCTTACAATTACCCTCAACACATGATGAAGGCGTTGAAGATTTTTCAGTTGGTGGATGTAACTTGACGTTGACAGCCTCAATAAACCCTGGTAGTCGATAGGTCTAGTACTGAACCAATCAACCAACCAACCAATCACCCTTCCAAACAAGCAGCCAACCATCCAACCAACCAACCAATCACCCATCCAAACAAGCAGCCAACTATAAACCAACCAACCGTCTAACCCAACCTAACATGACCAACCAAATAACCAACCACTCATCCAGCCAACCAACCAACAAACCAACCAACCAAACAACCAGACACCCAACCATCTAGCCAACTACCTAACCAACCAACCAACCAACCAACCAACCATCCACCTAACCAAGCAGCTAACCAATCAACCATCCAAATAATAAGTCATCCAACAAACCAACCAACCACCCATCCAAGCAACCAGCCACCCATCCAACCATCCAACGTCTCACTCAACAACCATCCAACCAACCGTCCAAAAAAACCAACCACCCAACGATCTCTGCTGTAACCTAACCAGGCGAGTTGGTGGTGTGGGGGAGGAAGTAGTTCAGATATCTGAATAAGTTTTCATACATTATGTATGTGAACCGTCTCACCACTTGCATATATATATATATATATATATATATATATATATATATATATATATATATATATATATATATATATATATATATATATATGTATATATATATATATATATATATATATATATATATATATATATATATATATATATATATATACATGGTATACATGGGGTGTTCAGTGTTGTAAATGGAAATGGTGAAGAGCTTGTAGATTTATGTGCTGAAAAAGGACTGGTGATTGGGGATACCTGGTTTAAAAAGCGAGATATACATAAGTATACGTATGTAAGTAGGAGAGATGGCCAGAGAGCGTTATTGGATTACGTGTTAATTGACAGGCGCACGAAAGAGAGACTTTTGGATGTTAATGTGCTGAGAGGTGCAACTGGAGGGATGTCTGATCATTATCTTGTGGAGGCTAAGGTGAAGATTTGTATGGGTTTTCAGAAAAGAAGAGTGAATGTTGGGGTGAAGAGGGTGGTGAGAGTAAGTGAGTTTGGGAAGGAGACTTGTGTGAGGAAGTACCAGGAGAGACTGAGTACAGAATGGAAAAAGGTGAGAACAATGGAAGTAAGGGGAGTGGGGGAGGAATGGGATGTATTTAGGGAAGCAGTGATGGATTGCGCAAAAGATGCTTGTGGCATGAGAAGAGTGGGAGGTGGGTTGATTAGAAAGGGTAGTGAGTGGTGGGATGAAGAAGTAAGATTATTAGTGAAAGAGAAGAGAGAGGCATTTGGACGATTTTTGCAGGGAAAAAATGCAATTGAGTGGGAGATGTATAAAAGAAAGAGACAGGAGGTCAAGAGAAAGGTGCAAGAGGTGAAAAAGAGGGCAAATGAGAGTTGGGGTGAGAGAGTATCATTAAATTTTAGGTAGAATAAAAAGATGTTCTGGAAGGAGGTAAATAAAGTGCGTAAGACAAGGGAGCAAATGGGAACTTCCGTGAAGGGCGCAAATGGGGAGGTGATAACAAGTAGTGGTGATGTGAGAAGGAGATGGAGTGAGTATTTTGAAGGTTTGTTGAATGTGTTTGATGATAGGGTGGCAGATATAGGGTGTTTTGGTCGAGGTGGTGTGCTAAGTGAGAGGGTTAGGGAAAATGATTTGGTAAACAGAGAAGAGGTAGTAAAAGCTTTGCGGAAGATGAAAGCCGGCAAGGCAGCAGGTTTGGATGGTACTGCAGTGGAATTTATTAAAAAACGGGGTGACTGTATTATTGACTGGTTGGTAAGGTTATTTAATGTATGTATGACTCATGGTGAGGTGCCTGAGGATTGGCGGAATGCGTGCATAGTGCCATTGTACAAAGGCAAAGGGGATAAGAGTGAGTGCTCAGATTACAGAGGTATAAGTTTGTTGAGAATTCCTGGTACATTATATGGGAGGGTATTGATTGGGAGGGTGAAGGCATGTACAGAGCATAAGATTGGGGAAGAGCAGTGTGGTTTCAGAAGTGGTAGAGGATGTGTGGATCAGGTGTTTGCATTGAAGAATGTATGTGAGAAATACTTAGAAATGCAAATGGATTTCTATGTAGCATTTATGGATCTGGAGAAGGCATATGATAGAGTTGATAGAGATGCTCTGTGGAAGGTATTAAGAATATATGGTGTGGGAGGCAAGTTGTTAGAAGCAGTGAAAAGTTTTTATCGAGGATGTAAGGCATGTGTACGTGTAGGAAGAGAGGAAAGTGATTGGTTCTCAGTGAATGTAGGTTTGCGGCAGGGGTGTGTGATGTCTCCATGGTTGTTTAATTTGTTTATGGATGGGGTTGTTAGGGAGGTGAATGCAAGAGTTTTGGAAAGAGGGGCAAGTATGAAGTCTGTTGGGGATGAAAGAGCTTGGGAAGTGAGTCAGTTGTTGCTCGCTGATGATACAGCGCTGGTGGCTGATTCACGTGAGAAACTGCAGAAGCTGGTGACTAAGTTTGGTAAAGTGTGTGAAAGAAGAAAGTTAAGAGTAAATGTGAATAAGAGCAAGGTTATTAGGTACAGTAGGGTTGAGGGTCAAGTCAGTTGGGAGGTAAGTTTGAATGGAGAAAAACTGGATTAAGTAAAGTGTTTTAGATATCTGGGAGTGGATCTGGCAGCGGATGGAACCATGGAAGCGGAAGTGGATCATAGGGTGGGGGAGGGGGCGAAAATTCTGGGATCCTTGAAGAATGTGTGGAAGTCGAGAACATTATCTCGGAAAGCAAAAATGGGTATGTTTAAAGGAATAGTGGTTCCATCAATGTTACATGGTTGCGAGCGGTGGGCTATGGATAGAGTTGTGCGCAGGAGGATGGATGTGCTGGAAATGAGATGTTTGAGGACAATGTGTGGTGTGAGGTGGTTTGATCGAGTAAGTAACGTAAGGGTAAGAGAGATGTGTGGAAATAAAAAGAGCGTGATTGAGAGAGCAGAAGAGGGTGTTTTGAAATGGTTTGGGCACATGGAGAGAATGAGTGAGGAAAGATTGACCAAGAGGATATATGTGTCGGAGATGGAGGGAACGAGGAGAAGTGGGAGACCAAATTGGAGGTGGAAAGATGGAGTGAAAAAGATTTTGTGCGATCGGGGCCTGAACATGCAGGAGGGTGAAAGGAGGGCAAGGAATAGAGTGAATTGGATCGATGTGGTATACCGGGGTTGACGTGCTGTCAGTGAGTTGAATCAGGGCATGTGAAGCGTCTGGGGTAAACCATGGAAAGCTGTGTAGGTATGTATATTTGCGTTTGTGGACGTATATATATACATGTGTATCGGGGTTGGGCCATTTCTTTCGTCTGTTTCCTTGCGCTACCTCGGAAACGCGGGAGACAGCGACAAAGCAAAAAAAAAAAAAAAAAAAAAATATATATATATATATATATATATATATATATATATATATATATATATATATATATATATATGTATATATATATATATATATATATATGTGTGTGTGTGTGTGTGTGTGTGTGTGTGTGTGAGTGGTTGGGCCATTCTTCGTCTGTGTCCTGGTGCTACCTCGCTGACGCGGGAAAAAGCGATTAAGTATTATAATAATGATAATATATATATATATATATATATATATATATATATATATATATATATATATATATATATATATATATATATATATATATATATATATATATATATATTATCCCTGGGGATAGGGGATTAAGAGTACTTCCCACGTATTCCCTGCGTGTCGTAGAAGGCGACTAAAAGGGGAGGGAGCGGGGGGCTGGAAATCCTCCCCTCTCGGTTTTTTTTTAATTTTCCAAAAGAAGGAACAGAGAATTGGGCCAGGTGAGGGTATTCCCTCAAAGGCCCAGTCCTCTGTTCTTAACGCTACCTCGCTAATGCGGGAAATGGCGAATAGTTTGAAAGAAAGAAAAGATATATATATATATACATATATATATATATATATATATATATATATATATATATATATATATATATATATATATATATATATATATATATATATGTGACACAGTGCAACTAGTGTTATTATCACAAAGTGTTACACTTTTTTTCTCTAGTACTTCGCTTTCACTATAAGATATTTAATGATAAAGAAATACACAAACCAGAATCATCAACAAAAGCTTATAATAGATTCACTTATTTCTTTCAATTTGTTAAGTCTTCCTAAACTTCAAATCCTTGATGATAAAATACCACTCAGGCCACACCTGCCACCCCGTGACACACACCTGTGTACAGGTGATGGGGGACGCAGGAGGCCACACCTGCCACCCCGTGACACACACACACCTGTGTACTGGTGGTGTGGGGACGCAGGAGGCTACACCTGCCACCCCGTGACACACACACACACCTGTGTACCGTGGGGAGAGGGAGGCAGGAGAGAACAGGATTGTCTGGGGTCAGTATCTGATCTTACTGTACCGCTTATCCTGTATCAGTACGGTACAGGTGAGGCACCGTGGTTACACTGTACCGCCTCCCCATTACCAGTACGGTACAAGTGAGGCACTGTGGTAACGCTGTACCGGCTCCCCATCACTAGTACGGTACAGGTGAGGCACTGTGGTAACGCTCTACCGCCTCCCCATTACCAGTACGGTACAGGTGAGGCACTGTGGTAACACTGTACCGCCTCCCCATTACTAGTACGGTACAGATGAGGCTCAGTGGTTACACTGTACCGCCTCCCCATTACTAGTACGGTACAGATGAGGCTCAGTGGTTACACTGTACCGCCTCCCCATTACTAGTACGGTACAGATGAGGCACCGTGGTAACACTGTACCGCCTCCCCATTACTAGTACGGTACAGGTGAGGCACCGTGGTAACGCTGTACCGCCTCCCTGTAAGATACAGGTGCGGCACGTGACAGTGTGACGTGATCAGCATGGAGGAGGGGGGTCAGGCAGCTTGATCTGCACATATGTGGTCAGAAAGTGAGAAAATTCAGGTCGTTGTCTCAGACACCACGAGAACAGTTAATCATCAAATATGATCCTGGAACCACAAGGCCTGTCTAGTTATGGGCGGTTCAAAGTGAAGTTGTCACCCTGTGGGAAAATTCCTATAAGTATCTTACAAAACTTTCCACAGTTTACCCCAGACGCTTCACCGTTGACGGCACGTCGACCCCGGTATACCACATCCTTCCAATTCACTCTATTCCTTGCACGCCTTTCACCCTCCTGCATGTTCAGGCCTCGATCACTCAAAATCTTCTTTACTCCATCTTTCCACCTCCAGTTTGGTCTCCCACTTCTCCTCGTTCCCTCCACCTCTGACACATATATCCTCTTGGTCAATCTTTCCTCACTCATTCTCTCCATGTGACCAAACCATTTCAAAACACCCTCTTCTGCTCTCTTAACCACACTCTTTTTATTGCCACACATCTCTCTTACCCTTTCATTACTTACTCGATCAAACCATCTCACACCACATATTGTCCTCAAACATCTCATTTCCAGCACATCCACCCTCCTCCGCACAACCCTATCTATAGCCCACGCCTCGCAACCATATAACATTGTTGGAACCACTATTCCTTTAAACATACCCATTTTTGCTTTCCAAGATAACGTTCTCGACTTCCACACATTCTTCAACGCTCCCAGAACTTTCGCCCCCTCCCCCAACCTATGATTCACTTCCGCTTCCATGGTTCCATCCACTGCCAAATCCACTCACAGATATCTAAAACACTTCACTTCCTCCAGTTTTTCTCTATTCAAACTTACTTCCCAATTGACTTGTCCCTCAACCCTACTGTATCTAATAACCTTGCTCTTATTCACATTTACTCTCAGCTTTCTTCTTTCACACACTTTACCAAACTTAGTCACCAGCTTTTGCAGTTTCTCGCCCGAATCAGCCATCAGCGCTGTATCATCAGTGAACAACAACTGACTCACTTCCCAAGCTCTCTCATCCACAACAGACTGCATAATTGCCCCTCTTTCCAAAACTCTTGCATTCACCTCCTTAACAACCCCATCCATAAAGATATTAAACAACCATGGAGACATCACACACCCCTGCCGCAAACCAACATTCACTGAGAACCAATCACTTTCTTCTCTTCCTACACGTACACATGCCCTACATCCTCGATAAAAACTTTTCACTGCTTCTAAGAACTTGCCTCCCACACCATATATTCTTAATACCTTCCACAGAGCATCTCTATCAATTCTGTCATATGCCTTCTCCAGGTTCATATATGCTACATACAAATCCATTTCTAAGTATCTCTCACATACATTCCTCAAAGCAAGCACCTGATCCACACATCCTCTACCACTTCTGAAACCACACTGCTCTTCCCCAATCTGATGCTCTGTGCATGCTTTCACCCTCTCAATCAATACCCTCCCATATAATTTCCCCGGAATACTCAACAAACGTATACCTCTGTAATTTGAACACTCACCTTTTTCCCCTTTGCCTTTGTACAATGGCAGTATGCATGCATTCCGCCAATCCTCAGGCACCTCACCTTGAGTCCTACATACAGTAAGTATCCTTACCAACCAGTCAACAACGCATTCACCCCATTTTTTAATAAATTCCACTGCAATACCATCCAAACCCGATGCCTTGCCAGCTTTCACCTTCCGCAAAGCTTTTACTACCTCTTCTCTGTTTACCACATCATTCTCCCTAACCTTCTCACTTCGCACACCACCTCGACCTAAACACCCTATATCTGCCACCCTATCATCTAACACATTCAACAAATCTTTAAGATATTCACTCGATCTCCTTCTCACACCACCACTACTACTTGTTAATTGATAGGCGTGTGAAAGAGAGACTTTTGGATGTTAATGTGCTGAGAGGTGCAACTGGAGGGATGTCTGATCATTATCTAGTGGAGACGAAGGTGAAGATTTGTAGAGGTTTTCAGAAAAGAAGAGAGAATATTGGGGTGAAGAGCGTGGTGAGAGTAAGTGAGCTTGGGAAGGAGACTTGTACGAGGAGGTACCAGGAGAGACTGAGTGCAGAAAGGAAAAAGGTGAGAACAAAGGACGGAAGGGGAGCGGGGGAGGAATGGAATGTATTTAGGGAAGCAGTGATGGCTTGCGCAAAAGATGCTTGTGGCATGAGAAGCGTGGGAGGTGGGCAGATTAGAAAGGGTAATGAGTGGTGGGGTGAAGAAGTAAGATTATTAATGAAGGAGAAGAAAGAGGCATTTGGACGATTTTTGCAGGGAAATGGTGCAAATGACTGGGAGATGTATAAAAGAAAGAGGCAGGAGGTCAAGAGAAAGGTGGAAGAGGTGAAAAAGAGGGCAAATAAGAGTTGGGGTGAGAGAGTATCATTAGATTTTAGGGAGAATAAAAAGATGTTTTGGAAGGAGGTAAATAAAGTGCGAAAGACAAGAGAACAAATGGGAACATCGGTGAAGGGGGCTAATGGGGAGGTAATAACAAGTAGTGATGGTGTGAGAAGGAGATGGAGTGAGTATTTTGAAGGTTTGTTGAATGTGTTAGATGATAGTGTGGCAGATATAGGGTGTTTTGGTCGAGGTGGTGTGCGAAGTGAGAGGGTTAGGGAGAATGATTTGGTAAACAGAGAAGAGGTAGTAAAAGCTTTGCGGAAGATGAAAGCCGGCAAGGGATCGGGTTTGGATGGTATTGCAGCGGAATTTATTAAAAAATGGGGTGAATGTGTTGTTGACTGGTTGGTAAGGATATTTAACGTATGTATGACTCAAGGTGAGGTGCCTGAGGATTGGAGGAATGCATGCATAGTGCCATTGTACAAAAGTAAAGCGGAAAAAGGTGTGTTCATATTACAGAGGTATAAGTTTGTTGAGTATTCCTGGGAAATTATGTGGGAGGGTATTGATTGAGAAGGTGAAAGCATGTACAGAGCATCAGATTGGGGAAGAGCAGTGTGATTACAGAAGTGGTAGAGAATGTGTGGGTCAAGTGTTTGCTTTGAAGAATGTATGTGAGAAATACTTAGAAATGAATCTGTATGTAGCGTGGACCTGGAGAAGGCATATGACAGGGTTGATAGAGATGCTCTGTGGAAGGTATTAAAAATGTATGGTGTGGGAGGCAAGTTGCTAGAAGTAGTGAAAAGTTTTTATCGAGGATGTAAGGCATATGTACGTGTAAGAAGAGAGGAGAGTGATTGGTTCCCAGTGAATGTTGGTTTGAGGCAGGGGTGCGTGATGTCTCCATTGTTGTTTAATTTGTTTATGGATTGGGTTGTTAGGGAGGTGAATGCAGGAGTTTTGGAAAGAGGGGCAAGTATGCAGTCTGTTGTGGATGAGAGGGCTTGGGAAGGGAGTCAGTTGTTCGCTGATGATTTAGCGCTTGTGGCTGATTCGGGTGAGAAACTGCAGAAGTTGATGACTAAGTTTGGTAAAATGTGTGAAAGAAGAAAGCTGAGAGTGAATGTGAATAAGAGCAGGGTTATTAGGTACAGTAGGGTTGAGGAACAAGTCAATTGGGAAGTAAGTTTAAATGGAGAAAAACTGGAGGAAGTGAAGTGTTTTAGATATCTGGGAGTGGATTTGGCAGCGGATGGAACCATGGAAGCGGAAGTGCGTCACAGGGTGGGGGAGGGGGCGAAAGTCCTGGGAGCGTTGAAAAATGAGTGGAAGGCGAGAACATTATCTCGGAAAGCAAAAATGGATATGTTTAAAGGAATAGTGGTTCCAACAATGTTATATGGTTGTGAGGCGTCGGCTATAGATATAGTTGTGCGGAGGAGGGTGGATGTGTTGGAAATGAGATGTTTGAGGACAGTATGTGTTGTGAGGTGGTTTGATCGAGTAAGTAATGAAAGGGGAAAAGAGATGTGTGGTAATAAAAAGAATGTGGTTGAGAGAGCAGAAGAGGGTGTTTTGAAATGGTTTGGTCACATGGAGAGAATGAGTGAGGAAAGATTGACCAAGAGGATATATGTGTCAGAGGTGGAGGGAACGAGGAGAAGTGGGAGACCAAACTGGAGGTGGAAAGATGGAGTGAAAAAGATTTTGAGTGATCGAGGCCAGAACATGCAGGAGGGTGATAGGCGTGCTAGAAATAGAGTGAATTGGAAGGATGTGGTATACCGGGGTAGACGTGCTGTCAGTGGATTGAAGCAGGGTATATGAAGTGTCTGGGATGAACCATGGAAAGTTTTGTGGGGCCTGGATGTGGAAAGGAGGCTTTGGTTTCGGTGCATTATACACGATAGCTAGAGACTGAGTGTGAATGAATGTGGAGTTTGTTGTCTTTTCCTAGCGCTACCTCACGCGCATGCGAGGGGAGGGGGTTGTCATTTCAAGTGTGGCAGGATGGCGACGGGAATGAGTAAATGAATAAAGCCTCGATAATTCAAAGCCTCTTTCAGTCCATCCTTACATCTCCTTTACGGTGTCATATTCGCCTTCCCTCCTCCACATCTTCACTCATCCTCTCCACATGTCCATGCCATTTCAGCTCACTCATTCCATGCTTCTCACTTAGCCTGACATTTCTTACTCGATCAACCCTCCTCACATCATATACCATATTGTCTTAAAGCATTTTATTTCCAGCACGTCCACAATCTTCCGTTCTTTCGCATTTTGGGCCCATGACTGGCACACATACAACAATGCTGGGAGAACTGTACCATCAGGCATATCCATCTCTGCCCTCACAGAACGTTATCCCACTGTCCGCACACTCCTCAGTGTAGCCAGGACTATTGTCCCATCACCTTCCCTGTTGCTACGTTTCAGGTTCCATAGTCCATCCACCGCTGCGTCCACTCTCAGGTTCGGAGGAGGGTGGATGTGTTGGAAATGAGATGTCTGAGGACAGTAAGTGGTGTGAGGTGGTTTGATCGAGTAAGTAATGAAAGGGTAAGAGAGATGTGTGGTAATAAAATGAGTGTGGTTGAGAGAGCAGAAGAGGGTGTTTTGAAATGGTTTGGTCATTCAGTCTCACACACTAACCAACCTGTCTCGCCTCCTTGCTGAACCTTATGACGTTACTTTTTATTCGCATTAACTCTCCACTGCCTCCTTTCACACTATCCCAAACTCAGACACCAGCTTCTGCAATTTCTCAGTCTAGTCTGCCACCAGATCTGTCTCATCTATAAACAGCAACTGACTCACTTCCCAGCACCCCCCCCCTCTCCTTCTACCCTCAGGATATGCAGACTCGTCTCTCTCTCCAAGATCCTCACATTCACCTCCCTCACCTCCACATTCTTAAACTGATTAAACAGACGCGGTGATATCACACACTCTTGACGCAGACCCACCTTCACCTAGCACCACTCACCTTTCTCCCTTTCTGTTCGTAGAGACGCCAGACTCTCTTGATGAATACTCCTCACTACTTTTCCTGCACAATATATCCGTATCACCATCCACAAGGCATCTCTATCAACACTTTCATACGTTTTCTCCAAATCTACAAATCACAAGTGCACATCCCTCTCTTTCTCCAAGTGTTTATCACACAAATTTTTCTAAGCAAACTCATTATCTACACATCCTCTACCAATCTTGAACCCACACAGTTCCTCCCCAGTCTGAAGATATGTGCATGCAACACCCTCTCATTCACTATTCAACAATACAACGTACTATGTATACAAAACATACTTATGAAGCTCTAATTCGGGCACTCAATTTCGTCCCCATTTTGGCACCAGAGAGAACCTCCGCCACTTCTCAGGCACCTCACCTTGAGCCATACATATACTGAAAATCCTGACTGATCAGTCATCAACACTGTCACCCTCTTTCTTGAGATATCTAATTGCAGTGTCATCCACTCCAGTCAAGCTTTGCCACTTTTTTCAGTCCACATAATCAAACCACATAATCAAACTGAAGCATTATATACTTTATATACTCACCTTTTTTCCAATTGGTGTTTCGTTTCTGATACTTTTAAATTCCATGGTTCTACGTGTAACAGTAAGATCTAGTGATGACAATGCATCAGTCCCATTCCTTCTAGTGTATTCAACAACATGCTAATATTCAGTATTTGCCGACATCCACTCTGAGAACTTGTGTCTCCGGGACTCTCTATCTCCATGAGAATCCAAATTCTCCTAGTCTATCTCTTTATAACTAAAACCCCTCATTACTAGTATCTAACCACCATCTCTGAGAAGTGTGTGTGTGTGTGTATGTGCGTGTGTGTGTGTATCTTTTCTACCTGTGTGTTACAGGGAGAGAGTTTTACACTTGTGTTGTCCCGTCACTTGACATTGCATGAATAACATATATTAATCTTACACATGAACATAATCCTCAGCTTACGCCCATTTGATTACCGACCCGGAAGAGGTGGCCAATTTGCTAGTTAGGCTGTGAACCGGCTGCTCTGTGTAGGACTCGAACATAGGCCCCGTTACATTGGTAGGTCGCAAGGTTGACCCTTGTATTGCGGAGGTCCGTGTGTGTCTGTGTGTAAAGCAGTGACTAAGTGAGGGAGGGTCGTCACCTGTACCCTCCTTCCTCCCCCGCTGGTAGGTGGGTGAGCTTCCTGCCCAGCCTTGCAGTTCCTTTCTAAGGCTTTAGGCAACACCCACGCACGACGCTCCCTATATTTACCATCTCAGTCACCACCACCAAGAATAACACCAACAAGTTTCACACCACAATAAGTTACGAAGATGATGTAGTAATGTGTGGTGACCTGAGCGAGCGCCTGACTGGTGGTCAAGATGACGTGTATCATACCAGCCGGAAAAAGACAATATAAAGTCATGAATGGAATGGAGAGAAGGTGGCAAAAGGGAGTACTGCTGCCCATCTGCCGCTACCACCATCATGAAGGATGGGACACTACCCCACGCCCGACCTGACCTCCTGGACCAGTGTGTGTGGCATACAATATGGTTGAAGCAGTCCTGAGGTAACAGGTGTTTATAAACTGGCAACAACCCTGTGATGGCAGGCAGGTATTTATAAACTGGCAACTCAGCCAACATGACGTAGCTCATGACGTAGACACCCTGTAAAATTATTAATAATTCATGTCAAGCTTTGTGAATGACATATACTTTGATGGATTGTAAACATCATCACGTCCTGGTCTTATTCCCTCATAAAAATAAGTTTTCATTCCCGTGTGCCTCATAAGGTCTAGGCAGAGCAAGAGATAAAGTTATTATGATTACATCCATCCAGCCAAGGCTACAGACTTGGCTTCCATTGGTTGTTTTTTCACCATCGTCCACAGCTGGTCTTCGCATCCCTTCTTATCTATTGCTAGACACTGTGGCTGGGGCGCCGACGCCCTCACTAGCAGTGCCAGCTGGGACCCGGCAGGTCTAGGGTTCGAGTCCTTCCGAAATCCCACAAGTCGACTGTTGTTTTGTTTACATTGTGTTAACCATCAGTGACCAGCATATTGCCACGCCCACCACAATGGACTCCTGGCATGTTTGCTTCATAACATCATACCATCTTGACCCCCGCCAGCAGTATGATCCCTAGGCACGACGGTACGATCCCTGGTATGATGGCGTGATCTCTGAGTTGGTCATTTAGGGTTGGGTCAAATGCCGGGCTTTCACACCCAAGGGTCGAACCGCACTGCTCGAGTGGTTCAGATATTCGAACCCAGATTCAGGTGGTTGTTCAAAGTCTCTTTTTCAACACGATACAACCTAAAGTAATTCGCAGATTCCCTAGAAAAGATAAGTCTCCAGGTATAGATATGTGAATACTACAAAGGTTCTGTGTACAAAAGACGCGAGAATGTATACAACACCCATAACAAGTAGTTAGTTATGTCTGATGTATATATTATTTGGATAAAGCTTCTCATGTGCTGTGGAGACCATGAACCAACGCATGACAATGATTTACTTGCTTCGTGTTTCCTTAGTGAAGGACGTTACCAGCAACATGATGTCTGGGTTGAAGTCAGGCTACATCAGCAGTGAAGGGTTGGCCAGACCTTGTGCACAGGGGACCAGCAGCAGTCTGAACCCTCCTCACCCGCCTATTATGTACGGTAGTGTTGATGGTCTGCTTGAAATGGTAGGAAATATGGGTCTGTCGTGCAAGGTGGGCATCCATTCGTATATGGTTGAAGATGAGGGACAATTGTTATATAGAAGATGATAAGGTAGAGAGAACCTTCATCAATAGACTTGTAGAACACAGCAACTATACCACCAGTTACTGTAAGCTGTAGACTTGTAGTGCATTTAAAGCATGACTAGATGAATACTTTAATGATACTACTCATCAGTGAATAAACCTGCTCAAGGAGGACAATATAGAGTGAGCCAGACGGCACCGTGTACCAGCGCTACAAACGATGACACCGCTTCATTCGTAGTATTACTATTACAGCAAATGGCCTACTTGACCATTGACACGTACGGTGACCGACCTCCCCCCACTTCCCTCCTCCTTCCTCCCACCTCCTTCTCCTCCTCCTCTCCTTCCTTCCTTACCCAACGTCACTTCAGTGTGTCAGTGAACGCGAGCGTGTCCGGCTGCCAGCAGGTGTTAATGTGACATTGGTTCCGTCGCTTGAGGCTCGAGTGTTTCTTGGTGGAACAGGGGTTACGTAGCGCAGACCACTGACTCTACAGACGAAGCGCCACAGAACTTCGCTGGGAAATATCCCGACTCTCCCGTACCACATCGCAGCGCAGTGCGGCGGGTGGTTGCCAAGTTTCGTGGAATTGGATCTCTTGCGGACGCGCTGAGATCCGGCAGGCCGGCGGGAACAAGACGAGTAGAGGCGTGGCTACTGGAACGTACGTGGGTGCCATTTCCAACGTTTGTTGTAACTTAAGTTTGGGAGATGTATCTGTATCAATGTACAAAGACTCTTTGAATGTATACATCGCCTACGGTAGGTGCACACTGACTTTTGGCTCATCCTGTAGGATGTGTATACTTCAGCCTTTGCATTAGTTACACACTCTAGGCTAAAATGCTTCTCCCATAGAGAATCCATAGAGAATATTACAATACCTCTGGCGTTCATTCGTTCCTATAGCACTTCCAAGTCAGTGTACTCCATACTGTGTGGCGCTCCGTCATAGCCATTCTCCCGTTGCCTGATGTACCAGAGGGATTAGTGGCCTGTGAGGCGCCATTTGCTATCATTTCTAGATTAATCTGCATTAGGAATCTAGGATCCAATTTCTCCCCTCTAACAGACAACAGCATCTTTTGTCATCTGTTTTTCATATGTACTCCCATGAAGACACTCGGATATCACACATCACCTTCATAACCCATGCTCACACCGGCCACAGTAACACCCAAACATCATCCTGATAACACCTGTTCATGACCACTCTATCCGCGATAACACCAACAACGTCACCCTGGTAACACACATCACCACATATACCTCAGTCACCCTGGTAACACACATCACCACATATACCTCAACAACGTCACCCTGGTAACACACATCACCACATATACCTCAATAACAGTCACCCTGGTAACACACATCACCACATATACCTCAATAACAGTCACCCTGGTAACACACATCACCACATATACCTCAATAACAGTCACAAACTAACATGATAACACCCCAGGCAACACCACACCACTAGCCTTTATGACAGACACACACAACATCACTTGAGATTTATATTTCATTCACATCCAAAAACAAAGATCTGATTAGCATCAGTAAACTGAGTATAAAGAAAAGTAACAGCGATAACACTGTCATCCTTTTCAACGTAAACTGTTTCGGTTTCCAGGACGAAAACATGATGATGCCTAATCGTAGATCAGCAAACTTCGACACAATGCGCCAAGACATAAGTAACTTAGGGATGATTTCAGTCACATATTGAATAGGATTGCAGGCCTAATGACCTTCCTCATAGGTCGCTGGCCGTAAAACCCAACAAAGAAACAAACAACGTAAACAGGATTAGGTCCTTAGACGTGAACACAGACAAATAAAGTAGAATAAATTAGATACTGAAGACAATCTCTTGTGTGTGACAGCGTCCCTAGGAAGGTGAAAACGAATAGCGAGAGAGATAGGCTAGGATGGATGGCTAAAGAAATTAATGATTTAATCAAAAGAAATGCGTACAAGACCATGAAATATTTCATAAAATTACAAAGACATTGCAGGCAGAATAGCAAAACCGGTACAAAGAATTAGAAAGACTCTAAAAAAGATTCTTTGAATATACAGAGAGAAGAAATGATACTATTGACCCATTATTTAATGAAAATGGTACATTAATAAACGACAGTAAGAGAATTGGTGGCCTTACTGTGTAAGCATTTCGATCTAATGTTTACGATCGAGACTACCATGCATATACCACAAGGACAATGAAATACTCGGATAACCAGAAAAAAATTGAACTAAGATAATATCGACTGTAGCAGACGACATATTTTGCAAAGTACCACAAGAAGTTGCATAACAAAAATCTTCAACAGGAGTTGCCATCCTGCCAGCCTTACCTCGGATGTAAGATGAATTGTTTGCAACAAAAACTTGAGATGACATCGTTCAATTTTCAAAAGATAAACTGTTAACCGATAATGAACATGGGTTTCGAAATTAAGGATCACGTTTATCGAATCTAATTGAATTCTTTAGTCCTCGGGGTTTCAAAATACTCTTAAGATTCTTATGATGTCGACTTTCAAAACAAATCCAGAAAAAAGAGGAACTCAACAAAGTGCTACATAAAGGAAGGCTAAATAGGATTAGATTTCGTAGTATATAGAAGTCGAATCTGCCGAAGCAGCGCAGACAGCAGAATGTAGACTAACTTATAAAGTGGGAACTGTACGTGTTGTTATATGGGGGAAGCGTTCGACATGTCAGTATGACGAGTGGGGTACCACAAGGCTCAATCTTGGTTACTACACAGTTCATTTATCCATATCACTGGTTGGCAATCCTGCCTGGAACCCATATAGCACAGATGACGTGTGACGTGATCTTATTTTTTTTGCCAGACGTTAGAAGTGATAATGATAACGATTATTCTAAAGATGAAATAATTAAGATTTACAGTCACTAATTTATAAGTGTTTATTCACGGAATTTTACGTATCGGCACACAAACAAGCTATACCAACCATAATAAATGCACTTTGAAATAGTGACTGTAAATATTAATTATTTGGTCACGTTGGGGAAAAACTAGAAAACAGTGGCAGGCGCGAGAGGTCTTGGGACAATGAATGAATGATGATAAAAAAAAGACTCTTCAGAGAAGGACAGTAGAAGGGAAAACGTGGAAGAGTCGGTCATGAGGAAGTGAGTTTTCGTGTAGGGTAAAGAGCCAGTGTTCCACCCAGCGTGTATGAAATGCGTGATCGTGGATCGGACAGGACAGGACAGCTGAGGAAGGCGAGGTGTGGCAGGTGTGGAGGTGCATTTTTTTCTGAGTGCAAGCAGGAGGAGGAGGAGGGCGTGCGTGGAGAGGCTTGCTTGTGCTGATGACGCTGGTCACTGTGCATGTCGTCACAGTGTAGGGAATTAGTGCTGAGAAGTCATTCAGAATTCCATCTACTTGTTTGATAAATAGGATTAGGGTAGTGTCCACGGGGTCTGTAGGAGAGATTATTAGGGTTGTCTGTCACGATGAGGTTACTGAAGACTAGTATCCAGGAGTCGTGGTCGAGCCCAGAACGTTCCACCTGTGTGTCACAGAGGTCTCTTCAGTAGAGGCTGAAGAAGGCTGGCACCTTCGTTCTCTCGTGCACTACTATGTTCTCGGTCAGGTCGTGCCACTTGATGATGAAGATCCACCTCAGTGGTTTATTCTGGCTTACCTGAAGGATGCGGAGCGTTCGTTGTAGCTACTGCACTAGTGCTGGTGGAGCATAAGTTATCAGGGCTCTGTGGAGATGCAATTTAGTTTTAACATTTGCATCTCTGAATCTATAGAACTTTATAGGCTCCGCTCGTGCAGTAGCCGCCTTTGTGTGAATGTGTTTATTCATTTTTCGGTTAAGGTCATACTTGAGGTGAGTGTGAGGGGGATGGGAGGATGACTGTATACACGGGAGTGTAGGTAAACATTAGTTAGGTTATGACTGTCGAACGTGGAGATAAGAAATGTTTGCAAGGTTGATTTTGATCTCCATTTCATGTCCCATATCGAAACGTGGTCATTTTTTTTAGTAGATTTACCGGTAATATTGGTAGTGTTGATAGCTCTTACAAGCTGAACTACATCGTCTGCGTATTAGAGTCGTAGAGTCAGTGTACAGAGGTTCAGGTAAGTCGCTTGTGTAGAGAATATATAGTGTGGGGACCAGCACGGAGCCTTGAGGTGAACAAACATTAAGGAGAAAGTTATTGGGACAGGAAGTCTTGTATTTGATTCGCATCGTTCAGTTACTTAAAAGAAACAGGATAAAAGTTTATCATGGGACTGGGTACTTAATTTGTACTTCAAGCCTTCGTGCCAGACAGTGTCAGCGGCCACGTTTTCCATCATTTCTGTTTTTGTGAAAGGATGGCTGGATGGTTGGTTGGTTGGTTGGTTCGTTGGTTGGTTGGATGGTTGGTTGGTTGGGCTTAAGTCCTATCAACTGCAAGGGTCATTAAGACCGTCAACGTAAGTTACATCCATCAACAACTCGACAACACCTTCATCAGTTGTTAAAGATAATACAAAGACCACATATGCACACTGCCACTGTGTACGTGGCCCTTGTGAGAGAAGGTTGTTGTTCATCGTCAGGTGATGTAGTCTGAGTGTGTTGTTAACGATTCTTGCAGAGGTTTTCCCAGAAGACTCGAGTAAGCTAATTGGTCTATAGTTAAGGGGATCTACTTTGGATTTACTTGGTTTTGGGATCATAATGGTAGTTTTGTAGTTTCAAAGTTAGTTGGAGAATAGCCTGAGACTAGTCCAGCATTGCAGAGGGCGGGAGTTGCTTGAATGGTGTTATCAGGAAGATGTGTGAGTACCTAGTAACCAAAGCCCGAGTTACCTGCAGCTGTTCTGGTGGTTGGTAGGAGAAGTTTGACCTTGTTGAACGTAATGGGAGTTGTGAGTATGTGGTGGTTTGTAAGGGAGTTGTGAGTATGTGGTGGTTTGTAAGGGAGTTGTGAGTATGTGGTGGTTTGTAAGGGAGTTGTGAGTATGTGGTCGCCTGTAAGGGAGTGCAAGTGTGCGGTTTGATCAGGGTGAAAGTGGCCGGGTCTATTTTGTATATATAGTGTGAGTCTTTGAATGTTGTCATGAGTTATGGGATGTGGGTGAAAGACGCCCTCCCACTTTCTCTGAAAAATATCGACAGTATCTTGAGGATTTTGATATAAAGTGTTGTTATCCCTGAGCCCGTTGAAGTCTGCTTTGGATGCGTCTTTGAGTCCGCGGATTTTGATTCCAAAAGTCTTTGGGGATTTTGATTCGCTTTGCTCTGCAGTGGTGATTCATGAGTCCCATAGTGTCTGTTGTGGTCTTCGGTAAGGCTGTTGAGGACGTGGATGCGTCGGGTAGTGAGAGAGATGCCACTGTACTTGACCTAATCGATGTCTGATTCGGTCATATCGACGGCGAGTGGCACACACACACACACACACACACACACACACACACACACACACACACACACGCAAGTCGTTGCCGAACTCCTGATCTGCATCAGTGAGCTGCAGACGAGACTCACCAGGAGTACTTCACACTCACCCGATGACGTGGAATTAGGAAATGCAACCCAATCAAAGTGAGACAGACTTAAAGCTCTAAGTGATGTAGACAAACTGATGGAGGAGTGGTCATAGATGTGGTTGAAGGGAAACTGATGCAGACAGATGTTAAGTAGTGCATTTTGATGGGACAAATGTCATTAATGGATATAAGATGGCTGGCCAAACATTTTCAGCAGCTGACGTGTGTAATACACAGAAACCAGAGCTCCCTCTCGAAGACCAGGACCCGCACACCATTTGCTTGGCTATTATGAACACTGACAGTGTGATTATTGGCTTTGCTTTCTACACCCTGATGGAGACAATACGTCATAAGGGTAACCAATACATCACCTTCGCTATAGTTAGCGAGCCACATACACACACACACACACACACACACACACACACACACACACACACACACACAGTAGGGCGTCACTGATGTTCCTTGAGAATAGGACGATATTTTTATACCCGGTTGTTGTCCTGTTATTTTTGGCCACATGTCTAACTTTGCCCTGAGTATATTTAGTCAGTGGGTGAATGAGTCACTTTGCCAGATGATGAGCAACACCACACGGGACATGTAGGGCCAGATAACAGGTCAACTAACATCCCTGCTTGAGGTATAGGCCATTGTATGGTGTTCTGGGTGTGTCAGTCATTGTATGGTGTTCTGGGTGTGTCAGTCATTGTATGATGTTCTGGGTGTGTCAGTCATTGTATGGTGTTCTGGGTGTGTCAGTCATTGTATGGTGTTCTGGGTGTGTCAGTCTTTGTATGGTGTTCTGGGTGTGTCAGTCATTGTATGGTGTTCTGGGTGTGTCAGTCATTGTATGGTGTTCTGTGTGTGTGTCAGTCATCGTACGGTGTTCTGTGTGTGTCAGTCATTGTATGGTGTTCTGTGTGTGTCAGTCATTGTATGGTGTTCTGTGTGTGTCAGTCACCGTATGGTGTTCTGGGTGTGTCAGTCATTATATGGTGTTCTGGGTGTGTCAGTCATTATATGGTGTTCTGTGTGTGTCGGTCATTGTATGGTGTTCTGGGTGTGTCAGTCATTATATGGTGTTCTGTGTGTGTCGGTCATTGTATGGTGTTCTGGGTGTGTCAGTCATTGTATGGTGTTCTGGGTGTGTCAGTCATTGTATGGTGTTCTGTGTGTGTCAGTCATCGTACGGTGTTCTGTGTGTGTCAGTCATTGTATGGTGTTCTGTGTGTGTCAGTCATTGTATGGTGTTCTGTGTGTGTCAGTCATCGTACGGTGTTCTGTGTGTGTCAGTCACCGTATGGTGTTCTGGGTGTGTCAGTCATTATATGGTGTTCTGGGTGTGTCAGTCATTATATGGTGTTCTGTGTGTGTCGGTCATTGTATGGTGTTCTGGGTGTGTCAGTCATTGTATGGTGTTCTGGGTGTGTCAGTCATCGTATGATGTTCTGGGTGTGTCGGTCATTGTATGGTGTTCTGGGTGTGTCAGTCATTGTATGGTGTTCTGGGTGTGTCAGTCATTATATGGTGTTCTGTGTGTGTCGGTCATTGTATGGTGTTCTGGGTGTGTCAGTCATTGTATGGTGTTCTGGGTGTGTCAGTCATTGTATGGTGTTCTGGGTGTGTCAGTCATCGTATGATGTTCTGGGTGTGTCGGTCATTGTATGGTGTTCTGGGTGTGTCGATCATTGTATGGTGTTCTGTGTGTGTCAGTCATTATATGGTGTTCTGTGTGTGTCGGTCATTGTATGGTGTTCTGGGTGTGTCAGTCATTATATGGTGTTCTGGGTGTGTCAGTCATTGTATAGTGTTCTGGGTGTGTCGATCATTGTATAGTGCATACGAACGCGCACATTCATCGAACACATTATGCGCTCCAACAGCAAGAATTCGAATTCGGTATATTTGATTAGTAGTTGCCAACGCTAACTGCTCGGCTTTGATTGCCGAGCGGTTAGCGCTCCCAACTACCACTCAAAGGTCCCATTTTCGAGTCCTCTCTATTGGAGGGCATTATGTGATATATATATATATATATATATATTGTGTGTGTATGTGTGTATTTGGGCAGATTGCTCAATTTTACACTTGTTAAATCCTAGAGTATACTCAGCACTAAAATATATCCTAGCTGTTTTTTCATTATTTCCTATGGTTGCTTTAATTTACTGTGAGAAACTGAAACTCAACATTTTCAACTTTCTTATAAAAGCTCACAAGTCAAAATTGTGTTCCAGTATTTTGGAAATCTTATTCTATTTCCAGGTAAAGAAATATTTCAACTTCTGATCCTGTACGATGCCTGAAGGTGTGTCTTCATCGTAGTGGATGGACGTTGAGGTAACCTAAGGATGGGTCGGTGGTCATCTGTTAAGTGAGGCAGACGGAGGAACCAGCGAGCAGGGCAAGGAGAGTTATCTGTTGGTCACCAGGTATGTTGTACCCATGCTATTTATTCTTAGCTAGGAGGTGCTACTGGCTGTAAAGGCTGAGAGTAATGCATAGTTCACATGTTTATTAAAAGCATGTGAAAACTGTCATATCAGGAGAATATTTCGTGGTCATTTATCTCTCTTTTTCAATGTTCGAATTGTGTAATTCCTGGTGTTGTTTGTCAGGTCGTCTCTGACCAGAGTTCTGGAGCGATGTTAGCCTACGAGACAGTAAGGTGGTGTTGACACCAGTGTCATCCATAGGATGCGTCCTGCTGTGGCTATGACCATAGATCATTTTGCTTATCCTGGGTGAGCTGCGGTCCTGGGTCGTATTGTGTTTCTTAAATGAGGTTACTGATTTTGATGTCCCTGTCGTAGATGATCAACTCTCTCTCTCTCTCTTTCTCCTCACTGATGACACACGTGATGTTTTCTCAGATGATTTTTGACAGAGTATCCGCTCTGTCCGCTTCGTAGACAGGACACAAGTGATTACTGAACTGTGGTTTACCTGTAGTGCCATCTTGGGTGTTGGAGGGAGAGATGTTGAAGGATGTTCAAGTTGTTCACCGGCATCTGTCGCAGTCAGTGAGGATTCTGGTGGATGGGTGTCCCAGCTGGAGAAGCAGCTCTCAGCTCTTAAAAGCTCTTCTAATGAAGGAGTTTATAACACTCACTTTGTACTGGTCTGCATATTCACTAGCCGCATTCAGGCACAGGCCCAACATCAATAGTTTTACTGTAAACTTAAGAGGGGGAAGGTAAGGGCGTCTACATCATCAACGTGAACGTCAGGGAAGGGGTTTGTGTTCTCAGAATTCTAAGAATAGATTAATGTAGACACATCCTATGTAAAGTTATATGAGAGTCATTCGTACTTTCATCAGAGAGTTCTGACCACAGCATGAACAGAGAGGCGTTCATTCAGGTCCTCATCAGCATCGTAAACAGCTGAATTAATCGTTAAAATACCATGATCTGACTCACTCACTTGTAACCAGAGAATCGCAAAAGGTGTCAGGTTCCCTGACTGGAGAAGACCCTAAGTCCGTTTGACCAGTAA
Source organism: Panulirus ornatus (assembly GCF_036320965.1). Taxonomy (NCBI): domain Eukaryota; kingdom Metazoa; phylum Arthropoda; class Malacostraca; order Decapoda; family Palinuridae; genus Panulirus; species Panulirus ornatus. Next base: position 20,619,012 of record NC_092282.1, read on the forward strand.
GTCCATCTTGTACAGAAAATGGAGGACTTCCCCTAGGAACGTGACAAGCTGACATGAGTAGCGGAATGTGCTCCGTCAGTCGCGATTGTACCTAATGTATCCCATTGGAAACCTTGATGCATAAAGACGGTGTGTACACAGATGTGTTCATCTGAAGGTCCAAGTGGCTCAGTGTAGGCAAGTAGCCAGTCTCGTGATTTACTTAAGAAATATAACAGTACAGAATAAACGTCTCTGACTGTAACTAAAAATTCGATTAGAAAAAAATATCTTTCTGTCTGGTATATTCGTTCATCTTCATCGTTCCAGTCATGGCGAAGAGCCAAAGGCAAAGATGATAATGACAGATCTTAAGGACGCTCAGCTTGCTCAGTGGTAACATGCCAGGGACAAATCCACACACACTCATTATTTATTATGGAGGAACACAGATCTACAAGGCAGAGCGTGGCTGACCTGCCATGAGCCATACACTGGTGCTCTCTACTCTCACTCCCTCAGCTTTGCTTCGCATGGACTCATGACCCGACCAAATGTGATCAACATCCAGTCTTATTCAGTCAGACGAAAGACCATCCTCAGGAGGCAGGTGTGCACGTACTGTACTCTCAGGAGGCAGGTGTGAACGTACCATCCTACAAAGACAGGTGTCGATGTAAGAACTCTGGGAGGCAGATGTGGCTTACCAACCTCAGGAGGGTAAGTGTGTACTTATTCACCTCGTGAGGCAGATGTGGATGCGTCAACCTCGGGAGGTAGGTGTGGACCTATCGACGTTGGGAGTCGGGTTTGGACGTACCTATCTTGGGAGGCAGGTGTGTACACACCAGTATCGAGAAATATTTGTGGACGTATTGATCTTGGAAGGCAGGCGGGGATGTAGCCACCTTGGGAGGCACATCTGGGCATCTTAACCTCGGGAGGCAGGTGTAGACGTTCCAATATCGGGAGTCAGGTGTGGACTAACCAACTTCAGGAGGCAGGTGTGGACTAACCAACTTCAGGAGGCAGGTGTGGACTAACCAACCTCGGGAGGCAGGTGTGGGCTAACCAAGTTCAGGAGGCAGGTATGGACTAACCAACCTCGGGAGGCAGATGTGGACTAACCAAGTTCAGGAGGCAGATATGGACTAACCAACCTCAGGAAGCAGGTATGGACTGATCTTCTTCGGGTGGCAAGTGTGGAGTAAGCAAACCCAGGAAGCAGGTGTGGACTAACCAACCTCGGGAGGCAGGTGTGGACAAACCAACCTCGGGAGGCAGGTGTGGACTAACCAACTTCGGGATGGGAGGCAGGTAAGGCCTAACCAACCTCGGGGGGCAGGTGTGGACTAACCAACCTCGGGACGGGAGGCAGGTATGGCCTAACCAACCTCGGGAGGCAGGTGTGGACTAACCAACCTCGGGAGGTAGGTGTGGACTAACCAACCTCGGGATGGGAGGCAGGTATGGTCTAACCCACCTCGGGGGGCAGGTGTGGACTAACCAACTTCTGGAGGCAGGTATGGACTAACCAACCTCGAGAGGCAGGTATGGACTAACCAACCTCGGGAGGTAGGTGTGAACTAACCAACCTCGGGACGGGAGGCAGGTATACTCTAACCAACTTCGGGAGGCAGGTATGGACTAACCAACCTCGGGAGGCAGGTATGGACTAACCAACCTCGAGACGGGAGGCAGGTATGGACTAACCAACCTCAGTACGGGAGGCAGGTATGGTCTAACCAACCTCGAGAGGCAGGTATAGACTAACCAACCTCGGGAGGCAGGTGTGGACTAACCAACCTAGGGACGGGAGGCAGGTATGGTCTAACCCACCTCGGGAGGCAGCTGTGGACTAACCAACTTCGGGAGGCAGGTATGGACTAACCAACCTAGGGACGGGAGGCAGGTATGGACTAACCAACCTTGGGAGGCAGGTGTGGACGTGCTAACCACTTCAGATGCACGTCACGTTGGGCCCCATCTTCCAGCTCAAGTCAACCACCCACACATCAAGTTGACTCACTAAGTGTAACCAAAATTCAACGTGACTTAGTAAACAGGTAGGAGATTGAAAGCTAAAGCTACACAGACAGACAGACAGACAGACGACCCACACACGAGACTATACATCTCGATCCTCTACTCACCACTAAGTCCACAGTGACCCAGCGTGAATAACAGGAGTTGGTGGCTGGAACCTGGTCTGGACTCGCCTGTATGATTCATCAGCTTCTGAGCTACAGGATCGGCGAGATAAGTGGCTTATGTAAGTCTGATAGAACAGGACCAAGTGTAGCATAGGAATATATATATATATATATATATATATATATATATATATATATATATATATATATATATATATATATATATATATATCATACAAACCTCCAACAGCCAGGATCGAACACGGAACCCCTGTGCAACAGGCGAGAATCTACCGCTAGGCTATGGGCCCATAGCCTAGCGGTAGCATTCCCGCCTGTTGCACAGAGGTCCCGGGTTCGATCCTGGCTGTTGGAGGTTTGTATGTTCAATGGAGGTGCGCGTTCATATGCACTTTATCCGTGTGTATATATATATATATATATATATATATATATATATATATCTTCCAAACTATCTTCCAAACTATTCGCCATTTCCCGCGTTAGCGAGGTAGCGTTGAGAACAGAGGACTTATGACTTAGAGTTACACTGTGGGTACCTGGCATTGGCCTACCGACAGACTGACTGGCAAACATACCCATCACTGGAGGGCTGACGTAGGTATGGTACCACTGGCCTGGTTATGGTGATGGTTGGACACTATGGTGGGGTTGACATGGTGGTTTGACGTCGTAATGATCGTGATTTCATCATGAGGGAGACATGAGTTCGTGACAGTGAGGTGGTCATGGTTGAGTAAGGTAGGTATGGTAGTGAGGTGACACTGGTGGGGTGAGGTAGTTGTGGTAGTGAGGTGATCACGGTAAAGGTGAGGTGGTTATGGTCGTGAGGTGGTCATGATTGGATAAGGTAGTAATGATAGTATGGTTATCACGGTAATGATGTAATTATGGCAAAATGACCGTAGTGGAGTTTATGATAGTGAAGCGATTATGATAGGGTGAGGTAATGAGGGTAGGGTGAGGTGATCATGGTGGACTTGGGTAACTAGTTATGGTAACGAAGTGATCATGGTGGCCCTAGGTAATCATGGTAGCTCTGGCAAGTAACTCTCCCGATGTCTTGTGTCTGTTGGAGGCCCACCCGCCTCCTGACCTCGCCAACTTTTCCGTCCTCAACTTCATTCACGATTCTCCCTCACAAGGGTAGTGTGTGCTGGCTCCAACACCAACACGCCAGCTCTGCACACTCTGTAGACTTTGACTCTTCGAACACTGTCGTCCCACAAGGGTAGTGTGTGCTGGCTCCAACACCAACACGCCAGCTCTGCACACACTGTAGACTTTGACTCCTCGAACCCTGTCGTCCCACAAGGGTAGTGTGTGCTGGCTCTAATACCAACACGCCAGCTCTGCACACACTGTAGACTTTGACTCTTCGAACACTGTCGTCCCTCGACCACCAGAGTTTCTCTGCGCTTCGTACTTACTGCTCTGCCACGTCTAAAAAATCTATAGATTGCTAAGTTCCATCCACAAGACCGTGACGTCTTCTCAACCTAAGGCCTTCTACAGAGGAGTTTCTGTACAAATCTTAGGGAATGGCTGGATTCTTTCTCAGACAGTTAATGTTGAGAGTGAAGCCCTCGCGTTTTCCATTCTTAATATACAGATGAAATTGTTAATTAGTGATCATATTCCAAGCCTCCACAGCCGCTCTCATAACGCGCTGGATCCGTAGTTCATCGTCTTTAATCCTTCGTGCTAGAAGTACAACATCGTGTCTCAGTTGATGTACCTGACCGCACTCTTGTCAGCTTCTTATTAACTGTACCTTCTTCTCCAGCTGTCTTCTGCAAACGTTTTTAATATCAGTTTAATAACAGCGACTGGATTTACAAGACTTTTTTTTTATTCTTTTATCACAGTATGACTATTTCCTTTTCTCGGTTAATGCAAAACTAAGGACATATTGTTGCGAGAATGGAAGCATTTAATCCCTCTTCCTCTAAGAATCTCTCCTATTCCAATTCGTGGCTAGACTATTCCAGTTCTGAGATCATTCGGGCAAGAGACATAGAATATTGTTCCTGGGAAAAAACTTTCCTTCCTCTAACCTGCATTCAGATTCCATCTCTGGCCAATATGACCGCAAATAGGATATTCGTGACGTCAGAGATCCCTTCAGCCAGAGGAAGCGTCCCAAATCTTCATCCTCTCATGTGTCTTCTGTTCTTTAGCCAAAGATATCTTCAACAACTGACGTACTGAGTGCCCTTCGTTTTCCCCGTTCCGACGATCCATCAACTGTTAGTCTTAATGATTAAAACAACTTGATCCTCTTTTCTCCTCTAACTCCTCTACCTTGGATGACTCTGTTTCCAAACCTCATGTCTCACCTCTTACCACAGCTATGCACTTCCATATGATTACTTTTCGTATAGTCCAACATGGCACCTCTTACCACAGATATGCACTTCTTTATGATCTCTTTTCGTATAGTCCAAAATGCACTGATCTCTCTGGACACAAGCGAGACATTTCTTCTTGTGTTTGGAAGAAATGTAACTTTTGAACTTGCACCCGTTTTCGTTCGCCTCATTTACTTCTGTTTATTTACATATCTTACTGGCTTCAGCTGCCAAGAACTGGTTGGTTGTGTGCCCTCACCATTAGCTATACCACGTAATACTAAACAAGACACTGCTGCATCCCATGAATACTGTGTGTACTTCGGTAACTCAAGTATGGGTCGTTGTGATGTTTGTTTCTTCCCTTACATCGCTGAGCTTTGGAATTCTTGACCCTACCATGTCTCCTCTTAAAGTCACGACCTGTCCCTTTTCAAAAGGAATATTTTTTTTCCATTTTCTTTATACCTTTTTTCCCTTCTTTTTTACAGTTTTCCATATTCTACCCTTCAGAACTTCTGTTCCCTAAATTTTCTGAAGTTTGCTTACTGCATTAAAGAATTGTAAGATCACAGCGGAGTGAGATAATCTTGTTTCAATGGTATGATCATGGCGGGATGACGTAGTTATGGTGGTAAGTTGATTATGGTAGGGTGAGGTAGTTATGGTAGTGAGTTGACTATGGTAAGGTGAGGTAGTTATGGTAGTGAGGTAATCATGGTAGGGTGAGGTACTTATGGTGGTAAGGTGATTATGGTAGGGTGAGGTAGTTATGGTAGTGTTGACTATGGTAAGGTGAGGTAGTTATGGTAGTGAGGTAGTCATGGTAGGGTGAGGTACTTATGGTGGTTAGGTGATTATGGTAGGGTGAGGTAGATATGGTAGTGAGTTGACTATGGTACGGTGCGGTAGTTATGGTAGTGAGGTAGTCATGGTAGGGTGAGGTACTTATGGTGATAAGGTGATTATGGTAGGGTGAGGTAGTTATGGTAGTGAGTTGACTATGGTAAGGTGAGGTAGTTATGGTAGTGAGGTAGTCATGATAGGGTGAGGTACTTATGGTGGTTAGGTGATTATGGTAGGGTGAGGTAGTTATGGTAGTGAGTTGATTATGGTAAGGTGAGGAAGTTATGTTAGTGAGTTGATTATGGTAGGTTGAGGAAGTTGTGGTAGTGAGGTCATCATAATGGTTAAAACAGTTATGGTAGTGAGACGATCATGATGAGAGGAGGTAGTTATGGTCGTGAGGTGATCATGATGAGGTGAGGTAGTGATGGTTGTGATCATGGTAGGGTGAGGTAGTTATGGTGGTGGGGTATCACAGTAGGATGAGATGGTTATGGTGGTGGGGTGATCATGGTGGGGTGAGGCAGTTATGGTGGTGGGGTGATCATGGTGGGTTGAGGCACTCATGGTGGTGGGGTGATCATGGTGGGATGAGACAGAGTGGTGGGAAGATCTTGGTGTGGTCAGGTAGTTATGGTGGTGAGGTGATCATGGTAGGGTGAAGTAGTTATGGTGGTGAGGTGCTCGTGGTGGAGTAGGATAACCATGGTAGTTAGGTGATCACAGTGTGGTAAGGTATTTATGTTGGTGGGGTGATCATGGTGGGATGAGGTTTTTATGGTGGTGGGGTGATCATAGTAGGGTGAGGTATCTATGGTGGTGGGGTGATCATAGTGGGGTGAGGTAGTTATGGCGTTGGGGTGATCATAGTGGGGTGAGGGAGTCATGATGGTAGGGTGATCATTTTGGGGTGAGGGAGTTATGGTGGTGGGGTGAGGTAGTTATGCTGGTGGGGGTGTCATTTTGGGGTGAGGTAGTTATGGTGGTGTGGGTGATCGTGGTAGGGTGAGGTAGTTATGGTGGACGGGTGAGGCAGTTTTGGTGGTGGGGTGATCATGGTGGGGTAAGGCAGTTTTAGTGGTGAGGTATAGCGGTGGGGTGACCATGATGGGGTCAGATAGTTATGGTGGTGGGGTTATCATGGTAGGGCGAAGTAGTTATGGTGGTGAGGTGATCATGGTGGGATAAGATAGTTATGGTAGTGGGGTGATCACAGTGTTGTGAGGTATTTATGGTGTTGGGGTGATCATGGTGGGATGAGGCAGTTATGGTGGTGGGGTGATCATAGTGGGGTAAGGCAGTTATGGTGGTGGGGTGATCATGGATGGATGAGGCAGTTATGGTGGTGGGGTGATCATAGTGGGGTGAGGGAGTTATGGTGGTGGGGTGATCATGATGGGGTGAGGTAGTTATGGTGGTGTGGGTGATCATGATGGGGTGAGGTTGTTATGGTGGTGGGGTGATCATGGTGGGGTGAGGTAGTTATGGTGGTGGGGTGATCATGGTGGGGTGAGGCAGTTATGGTGGTGGGGTGATCATGATGGGGTGAGGTAGTTATGGTGGTGTGGGTGATCATGATGGGGTGAGGTAGTTATGGTGATGGGGTGATCATGATGGGGTGAGGTAGTTATGGTGGTGTGGGTGATCATGATGGGGTGAGGTTGTTATGGTGGTGGGGTGATCATGGTGGGGTGAGGCAGTTATGGTGGTGGGGTGATCATGGTGAGGTGAGGCAGTTATGGTGGTGGGGTGATCATAGTGGGGTAAGGCAGTTATGGTAGTGGGGTGATCATGGTGGGGTGAGGCAGTTATAGTGATGGGGTGATCATGGTGGGGTGAGGCAGTTATAGTGGTGGGGTGATCATGGTAGGGTGAGGCAGTTATGGTGGTGGGGTGATCATGGTGAGGTGAGGCAGTTATGGTGGTGGGGTGAGGCAGTTATGGTGGTGGGGTGAGGCAGTTATGGTGGTGGGCTGAGGCAGTTATGGTGGTGGGGTGATCATGGTGGGGTGAGGCAGTTATGGTGGTGGGGTGAGGCAGTTATGGTGGTGGGGTGATCATGGTGGGGTGAGGCAGTTATGGTGGTGGGGTGAGGCAGTTATGGTGGTGGGGTGAGGCAGTTATGGTGGTGGGGTTGAGGCAGTTATGGTGGTGGGGTGATCATGGTGGGGTGAGGCAGTTATGGTGGTGGGGTGAGGCAGTTATGGTGGTGGGGTGATCATGGTGGGGTGAGGCAGTTATGGTGGTGGGGTGATCATGGTGGGGTGAGGCAGTTATGGTGGTGGGGTGATCATGGTGGGGTGAGGCAGTTATGGTGGTGGGGTGAGGCAGTTATGGTGGTGGGGTGAGGCAGTTATGGTGGTGGGGTGAGGCAGTTATGGTGGTGGGGTGAGGCAGTTATGGTGGTGGGGTGAGGCAGTTATGGTGGTGGGGTGAGGCAGTTATGGTGGTGGGGTGATCACTGTCAGGAACGAGAGAGAGAGGCTTGGCCAGGTGAACTGATCAATAACGACAAGGTCACTTTAGCTACTTTCCCCCTCTCCCCTCCCTCACCACACCTGCCTCTCCCCTCCCTCACCACACCTGCCTCTCCCCTCCCTCACCACACCTGCCTCTCCCCTCCCTCACCACACCTGCCTCTCCCCTCCCTCACTACACCTACCTCTCCCCTCCCTCACCACACCTGCCTCTCCCCTCCCTCACCACACCTGCCTCTCCCCTCCCTCACCACACCTGCCTCTCCCCTCCCTCACCACACCTGCCTCTCCCCTCCCTCACCACACCTGCCTCTCCCCTCCCTCACCACACCTGCCTCTCCCCTCCCTCACCACACCTGCCTCTCCCCTCCCTCACTACACCTACCTCTCCCCTCCCTCACCACACCCGCCTCTCCCCTCCCTCACCACACCTACATCTCCCTCCCTCACCACACCTGCCTCTCTCCTCCCTCACCATACCTGCTTCTCCCCTTCCTCACCCCACCTGCCTATCTCCTCCCTCACCATACCTGCTTCTCCCCTTCCTCACTACATCTGCCTATCACCTCCCTCACCACACCTGCCACTCCCCTCCCTCACCCCACCTGCCTATCACCTCCCTCACCATACCTGCTTCTCCCCTTCCTCACTACACCTGCCTCTCCCCTCCCTCACCACACCTGCCACTCCCCTCCCTCACCCCACCTGCCTATCACCTCCCTCACCATACCTGCTTCTCCCCTTCCTCACTACACCTACCTCTCCCCTGCTTCACCACATTTCCCCCTTCCTAACCACACCTGCCTCTCTCCACCCTCACCACGCTTCCCCCTCCCCATAACTCCCTAACAATACTCCTCCTTTACCACACTTGCCTCTCTTACTCCCTGGCCATATTTCCCCCTACCCTTCCTCACTACACTCTTATCACCACACTTCTCCCTGCTTTTCTCACTACACATCTCCCTACCTTCCCTCACCACACCACTCCTTACCTTCCCTCACCACACCACTCCCTACCTTCCCTCACCACACTTCTCCCTACCCTCCCTCACCACACATCTCCCTACCCTCCCTCACCACACATCTCCCTACCTTCCCTCACCACACTTCTCCCTACCCTCCCTCACCACACTTCTCCCTACCCTCCCTCACCACACATCTCCCTACCTTCCCTCACCACACTTCTCCCTACCCTCCCTCACCACACTTCTCCCTACCTTCCCTCACCACACATCTCCCTATCTTCCCTCACCACACTTCTCCCTACCTTCCCTCACCACACTTCTCCCTACCTTCCCTCACCACACTTCTCCCTACCTTCCCTCACCACACTTCTCCCTACCTTCCCTCACCACACTTCTCCCTACCTTCCCTCACCACACTTCTCCCTACCTTCCCTCACCACACTTCTCCCTACCTTCCCTCACCACACCACTCCTTACCTTCCCTCACCACACTTCTCCCTACCTTCCCTCACCACACTTCTCCCTACCCTCCCTCACCACACTTCTCCCTACCTTCCCTCACCACACTTCTCCCTACCCTCCCTCACCACACTTCTCCCTACCCTCCCTCACCACACTTCTCCCTACCCTCTCTCACCACACTTCTCCCTACCCTCTCTCACCACACTTCTCCCTACCCTCCCTCACCACACTTCTCCCTACCTTCCCTCACCACACTTCTCCCTACCCTCCCTCACCACATCTGCTTCTTTCCCTCCATCACAACACTTCTCCCTACTCGCCTTCACGAAACCTCCCTCTACCCTCCCTCATCACATTCCCTCTCAGAACAGCCTGTTATCACAGGTCACACAAATTTGGACAGATCCTACAGACAGACAACTGAGTTATCGATACATGACGTTTGTATTTTCTCTAAAGATCGAGAGGAGGAGATCTGATATGCATGAGAGATGAGATTCATGTCAACACGATTGGAAAATTAGATATTGATGTTCTAACAATCATTGTATTTTGAATTAATAACTATGACGCTCAAACTTATTTTCTTGGGCAGTATAGAGATCTCCCGCCCTTCCCCCCCCTTTTGACAATATGCAGAAAACGAGAGTTCTTTGATTGAAGAAACTGAATCCTCAATACATACCAATGATCATTGTAGAAGATAGACACAAGCTCAACCTAAGGTGAAATCTCCCCCGAAAGATGACCACGAGGGTGAGTGACATACAGACTGATGCAGCCGAAGACTGATCCAGGAAAAAAAAAGGATCCAAGACGTAAAAAAGAGAAGCGGGTATATATCTTAGACCGAGTTATAAGTCCATAGACAGAGCATTAACTAACACTTGAGAGTTTGGTGAACAGAGATGGAACTCGCACACAACTGCAGGTTCCACTTCAGATAAAGTCGTGTTCAATGATAGATTAGCAGACCTGGACAAACTGTATCACGAGATGGGTAACGTAAAGTGGATTAGGCTCCAGGACACGAACGCAGCTGGAAAGGTATGGAAAAGACTTCAAGAATACAGTATTTTTTCCGTGAGAGGGACAGCGTCCTTCTGAAGGTGAGAAGGAGTTGTACAAGGGAGAAGCCAATAAAGAAATTATTGTTTTCGACGGATAAATGAAGCGACCCAGGGTGAAATATAAAGATGATCATAGAGAATTTGCAGGAAAGAAATAAAAAAATCATTGTAAATGAATATGAAATTGAAGAAAAAACCTCTTCAATGTTTCTTAGATACATTAGACGCAAGATAGAAAAAATGTCAAAGATACTAATGGCCCATTATCAGATGAAAATGACTCCTTCTCTTGCGTTAGATTCCCTTCTAAACCAGTATCTCAGTTTCGTGTCTACCATAGACAAACTCAAGTACTGTACCACAGGCATGAATATTCCCGGACATCGAAGATGAGAAACTGAATATCGAAAATACTCGAAGCCATGAAGTAAATCATGAAAGTTATGAAACTAAATCCAGTCGCTCCAGCCGATACACACAATATCTTCTCCAAAATACTAGAAGCTGAACAGATGATAATAATTTGATCAGCAAACTATTTAACAAATCACTGTAGGAAAGAAAAGTGACCAAAGACTACAACTTTCTCGAGTGACGTCAGATTAAGAAAGAAAATACATATGGCACTTTGACCTCGCGTCCTTTAATTACCCTTACTTAACTCCTAGTTAAACTGTTAGAAGTGATAATTGATATCACTGATTTTCTTCCAGATGATAACCGATAACCAGCCATTAAAACGGATTTCAGTAGGAAAATGAAACACGATAAGTTCCCAAGTGCACTTTTTTGTAATGATCACATCATCAGGGGAGACACAAGAATGAGACATAGAACCGTCAGTTGATATACAAGGACGAGACGTAGCTAAGACGCCAATGGTAAACAAGCGTTACTAGGTGGCGGTGAATACATGCATGTACTAGATCACGCGCACCACTGTGACCTCTTGCTATATATATATATATATATATATATATATATATATATATATATATATGTCAATGTGCTGAGAGGTGCAACTGGAGGGATGTCTGATCATTATCTTGTGGAGGCTAAGGTGAAGATTAGTATGGGTTTTCAGAAAAGAAGAGTGAATGTTGGGGTGAAGAAGGTGGTGAGAGTAAGTGAGCTTGGGAAGGAGACCTGTGTGAAGAAGTATCAGGAGAGACTGTGTACAGAATGGAAAAAGGTGAGAACAATGGAAGTAAGGGGAGTGGGGGAGGAATGGGATGTATTTAGGGAATCAGTGATGGATTGCGCAAAAGATGCTTGTGGCATGAGAAGAGTGGGAGGTGGGCTGTTTAGAAAGGGTAGTGAGTGGTGGGATGAAGAAGTAAGAGTATTAGTGAAAGAGAAGAGAGAGGCATTTGGACGATTTTTGCAGGGAAAAAATGCAATTGAGTGGGAGAAGTATAAAAGAAAGAGACAGGAGGTCAAGAGAAAGGTGCAAGAGGTGAAAAAAAGGGCAAATGAGAGTTGGGGTGAGAGACTATCAGTAAATTTTAGGGAGAATAAAAAGATGTTCTGGAAGGAGGTAAATAGGGTGCGTAAGACAAGGGAGCAAATGGGAACTTCAGTGAAGGGCGTAAATGGGGAGGTGATAACAAGTAGTGGTGATGTGAGAAGGAGATGGAATGAGTATTTTGAAGGTTTGTTGAATGTGTCTGATGACAGAGTGGCAGATATAGGGTGTTTGGGTCGAGGTGGTGTGCAAAGTGAGAGGGTTAGGGAAAATGATTTGGTAAACAGAGAAGAGGTAGTAAAAGCTTTGCGGAAGATGAAAGCCGGCAAGGCAGCAGGTTTGGATGGTATTGCAGTGGAATTTATTAAAAAAGGGGGTGACTGTATTGTTGACTGGTTGGTAAGGTTATTTAATGTATGTATGACTCATGGTGAGGTGCCTGAGGATTGGCGGAATGCTTGCATAGTGCCATTGTACAAAGGCAAAGGGGATAAGAGTGAGTGCTCAAATTACAGAGGTATAAGTTTGTTGAGTATTCCTGGTAAATTATATGGGAGGGTATTGATTGAGAGGGTGAAGGCATGTACAGAGCATCAGATTGGGGAAGAGCAGTGTGGTTTCAGAAGTGGTAGAGGATGTGTGGATCAGGTGTTTGCTTTGAAGAATGTATGTGAGAAATACTTAGAAAAGCAAATGGATTTGTATGTAGCATTTATGGATCTGGAGAAGGCATATGATAGAGTTGATAGAGATGCTCTGTGGAAGGTATTAAGAATATATGGTGTGGGAGGAAAGTTGTTAGAAGCAGTGAAAAGTTTTTATCGAGGATGTAAGGCATGTGTACGTGTAGGAAGAGAGGAAAGTGATTGGTTCTCAGTGAATGTAGGTTTGCGGCAGGGGTGTGTGATGTCTCCATGGTTGTTTAATTTGTTTATGGATGGGGTTGTTAGGGAGGTAAATGCAAGAGTTTTGGAAAGAGGGGCAAGTATGAAGTCTGTTGGGGATGAGAGAGCTTGGGAAGTGAGTCAGTTGTTGTTCGCTGATGATACAGCGCTGGTGGCGGATTCATGTGAGAAACTGCAGAAGCTGGTGACGGAGTTTGGTAAAGTGTGTGGAAGAAGAAAGTTAAGAGTAAATGTCAATAAGAGCAAGGTTATTAGGTACAGTAGGGTTGAGGGTCAAGTCAATTGGGAGGTGAGTTTGAATGGTGAGAGGCTGGAGGAAGTGAAGTGTTTTAGATATCTGGGAGTGGATCTGTCAGCGGATGGAACCATGGAAGCGGAAGTGGATCATAGGGTGGGGGAGGGGGCGAAAATTTTGGGAGCCTTGAAAAATGTGTGGAAGTCGAGAACATTATCCCGGAAAGCAAAAATGGGTATGTTTGAAGGAATAGTAGTTCCAACAATGTTGTATGGTTGCGAGGCGTGGGCTATGGATAGAGTTGTGCGTAGGAGGATGGATGTGCTGGAAATGAGATGTTTGAGGACAATGTGTGGTGTGAGGTGGTTTGATCGAGTAAGTAACGTAAGGGTAAGAGAGATGTGTGGAAATAAAAAGAGCGTGGTTGAGAGAGCAGAAGAGGGTGTTTTGAAGTGGTTTGGGCACATGGAGAGAATGAGTGAGGAAAGATTGACCAAGAGGATATATGTGTCGGAGGTGGAGGGAACGAGGAGAAGAGGGAGACCAAATTGGAGGTGGAAAGATGGAGTGAAAAGGATTTTGTGTGATCGGGGCCTGAACATGCAGGAGGGTGAAAGGAGGGCAAGGAATAGAGTGAATTGGAGCGATGTGGTATACAGGGGTTGACGTGCTGTCAGTGGATTGAATCAAGGCATGTGAAGCGTCTGGGGTAAACCATGGAAAGCTGTGTAGGTATGTATATTTGCGTGTGTGGACGTGTGTATGTACATGTGTATGGGGGGGGGTTGGGCCATTTCTTTCGTCTGTTTCCTTGCGCTACCTCGCAAACGCGGGAGACAGCGACAAAGTATAAAAAAAAAAAAAAAAAAAAAAAAAATATATATATATATATATATATATATAGCAAATTAGACTCCAGTTGAAGACTCAGACTTTCGTTAAGTCTTCGAACAAGGTACCAGCGACGTAAAACATTGCCTTCTCAGATCATAGCTCACACAGTATATGGTATTCGAATCTACGTGTGGATTGCACCTGCTGTCTGTCAGATAGGAAACAACGAGTGATTTTCAAACTGGGAAACACCCGATTGGCTTCTCATAGCAAGCAGGGGACCACAGTGCTCAGGGCTAGGACCCATACTTTTCATTATCATTATAATCATTTCGTTATCGATGACCCGGAGATAAGACGCAACCGTAGAATTTTTCAAATCTGCCAAGACAAAAAGATTAGGAAAAACATCCCAGTCAAAGGATGTGACTTAAAAATAGACGACTACTTCAATATGTCGGTCATCGGTGAAATAGAATCTTCAGAAAGAGACAGTCATATCTTATGTCCCGAGTCCAGCCCCAGTGCAGCTGTTTGATCAATTGGTAGTGGACTTTTCCCATTCACACTTTCCTATAGAAGTTCCAGGGCAGTATGTCTTCTCCGTAGTTCATGGTGCTTCTTCTCATTGATTTTCCAGCTGACAGTTGAGCCAGAGTTGGGGGTTGAGGCGTTGGACATGGGCGCTCTGGACGTCCTGTTTCTGAAAGCACTTAGTCTCGTCATGGGCCATTAGGTCCCTCAGATGTACTCTACCTATCCTCCCTCACCAAACCTGCCACTCTCCTCTCCCTCACCACGCTTTCCCTCAACACACCTGCTTCTCCCTTTCCCTCATGAGCCATCCGGTCTCCTGTTACCTACCCTTCCAATACACTCCACCTGTCTTCCCTCACCAAACCTCCCTCTCCCTTCCTTCACCACGCTTCCTTCACGCCTCCATCAAAACACATCCTGACCCTCCCTCACCACATTTATCTCTCCGCTTCCCTTACCACACTTCCCTTTACCCCACCACACCACACTCCCTTCCCTCTGGATATTTTCCGTCCTCCCTCAGTACACCTGCCTATCCTCTCACCAAATCACACTTATCCCGACACTTTCTAACGGCAGTTCTTATCACCATCACTCACCACACCTGCCTCTCCCCGTCCGTCACCACGCCTGCCTCTCCCCGTCCGTCATCACGCCTGCCTCTCCCCGTCCGTCATCACATCTGCCTCTCCCCGTCCGTCATCACACCTGCCTCTCCCCGTCCGTTATCACACCTGCCTCTCCCCGTCCGTCATCACGCCTGCCTCTCCCCGTCCGTCATCACGCCTGCCTCTCCCCGTCCCTCATCACGCCTGCCTCTCCCCGTCCGTCACCACACCTGCCTCTCCCCGTGCGTCATCACACCTGCCTCTCCCCGTCCGTCATCACACCTGCCTCTCCCCGTCCGTCACCACACCTGCCTCTCCCCGTCCGTCATCACACCTGCCTCTCCCCGTCCGTCATCACACCTGCCTCTCCCCGTCCGTCATCACACCTGCCTCTCCCCGTCCGTCATCACACCTGCCTCTCCCCGTCCGTCATCACACCTGCCTCTCCCCGTCCGTCATCACACCTGCCTCTCCCCGTCCGTCATCACGCCTGCCTCTCCCCGTCCGTCATCACGCCTGCCTCTCCCCGTCCGTCATCACACCTGCCTCTCTCCGTCCGTTATCACACCTGCCTTTCCCGTCCGTTATCACATCTGCCTCTCCCCGTCCGTCATCACACTTGCCTCTCCCCGTCCGTCATCACACTTGCCTCTCCCCGTCCGTAATCACACCTGCCTCTCCCGTCTGTCATCACACCTGCTTCTCCCGTCCGTTATCACATCTGCCTCTCCCCGTCCGTCACCACACCTGCCTCTCCCCGTCCGTCACCACACCCTTCTGCCTCTCCCCGTGCGTCATCACACCTGCCTCTCCCCGTCCGTCATCAAACCTGCCTCTCCCCGTCCGTCATCAAACCTGCCTCTCCCCGTCCGTCACCACACCTGCCTCTCCCCGTCCGTCACCACACCTGCCTCTCCCCGTCCGTCATCACACCTGCCTCTCCCCGTCCGTCATCACACCTGCCTCTCCCCGTCCGTCATCACACCTGCCTCTCCCCGTCCGTCATCACACCTGCCTCTCCCCGTCCGTCATCACATCTGCCTCTCCCCGTCCGTCATCACACCTGCCTCTCCCCGTCCGTCATCACACTTGCCTCTCCCCGTCCGTCATCACACCTGCCACTCCCCGTCCGTCATCACACCTGCCTCTCCCTGTCCGTCATCACACCTGCCTCTCACCGTCCGTCATCACACCTGCCTCTCCCGTCCGTTATCACATCTGCCTCTCCCCGTCCGTCATCACACCTGCCTCTCCCCGTCCGTCATCACACCTGCCTCTCCCCGTGCGTCATCACACCTGCCTCTCCCCGTCCGTCATCACACCTGCCTCTCGCCACCCTTGACGAGTGAGCACGAGGGTGACACACAAATTGATTTAACTAAAGGCCTCGTTTTCAATCAGATGGTCTGCGACCCAGCTTGAGGCAGTAACATTTTTACACTGAGCGACGTTCACAAAAACAGAGGCCTAATTATTACCTTTGAACTTGGCGAAAGGTCGTAAAAAAAGCGATAATAACATTATTTAGTTCACTGTAAACTGTCTCGATTTCAGAGAAAATACGATGATGCCTGATTTCAGAACAGCAAACTTCTTCAACACGTGCCATTAACTAGATCAGGCTCTTCGAGGTGCACTCAGTCGCAAAAAATATGGAGAAATATAAAGAATAAGATACTCCCCCTTCAGAGACTCACTGTCTTTAGAAAGTAAAAAGGAGTTGTGCACGGGTGTAGCCAGGTTGGATGGCTGAAGCAATATTCTAAGCAAACGTTGAAGAAAAGCTTACATGATATCCACGTAAGTCAAGTGCTGAAAATCAGGGTCATGAAATGCATATAAGATTACAGAGAGAATCTAAGAAGGAAATCAGAACCAACGAGGAAACTTCTGAGTCTTTTGTTCCACAACGTAAGGAAAATATCAAAAGAATTATCTAAGCGCATTTCAAAAGAATTGCCAAGAGCACAATTTGACTCATTGTCAAGTGAAAATGTCACCTTAACTGGTGACATTAATTGTATATCTTTCCTTCTAAACAAGTATTTCGATTTAGTGTTCAACGTTGACAACTGTTCAGGTAAACTACAGACACACAATATAATTCTGGGCACAGAAACCAATGATGATAATAAAAAAGTCATTGAATTCCATGAAGTACTTATCTGAACAAAATAATTCTGAACCAATTAACTAACCAGTATACTGGACGATCTTTTTTTTATGTTAGCTGAGACGGCACGGGCAGCTGAGGCCCAATTCAAGGTCATCCCATTAACGCTATCTATCTATCTATCTATCTATCTATCTATCTATCTATCTATCTATCTATCTATCTATCTATATATATATATATATATATATATATATATATATATATATATATATATATATGGAACCATGGAAGCGGAAGTGAATCATAGGGTGGGGGAGGGGGCGAAAATCCTGGGAGCATTGAAGAATGTGTGGAAGTCGAGAACATTATCTCCGAAAGCAAAAATGGGTATGTTTGAAGGAATAGTAGTTCCAACAATGTTGTATGGTTGCGAGGCGTGGGCTATGGATAGAGTTGTGCGCAGGAGGATGGATGTGCTGGAAATGAAATGTTTGAGGACAATGTGTGGTGTGAGGTGGTTTGATCGAGTAAGTAACGTAAGGGTAAGAGAGAAGTGTGGAAATAAAAAGAGCGTGGTTGAGAGAGCAGAAGAGGGTGTTTTGAAATGGTTTGGGCACATGGAGAGAATGAGTGAGGAAAGATTGACCAAGAGGATATATGTGTCGGAGGTGGAGGGAACGAGGAGAAGTGGGAGACCAAATTGGAGGTGGAAAGATGAAGTGAAAAAGATTTTGAGTGATCGGGGCTTGAACATGCAGGAGGGTGAAAGGCGGGCAAGGAATAGAGTGAATTGGATCGATGTGGTATACCGGGGTTGACGTGCTGTCAGTGGATTAAAACAGGGCATGTGAAGCGTCTGGGGTAAACCATGGAAAGATGTGTAGGTATGTATATTTGCGTGTGTGGACGTATGTATATATATATATATATATATATATATATATATATATATATATATATATATATATATATATATACATATACTACCCTGAGCCAGGTACCCATTTCATCGACCAACGTTCAGGGATGGATGAACAGCTGGGTTGACTGTGGATCGACTGCCGTAACCAGGATTCGAACTTATGTGCTCGGTCCTGGGCGGTCCGTGAATGCGTCATGGTCGGAACGCTAACCTCTACACCACGAAGGTTTTCCGATCACCAAAATATTCAACAAATCACTTTTTAAGATGAGAAAGCGCCAAATGAGCGGAAACTTGCTAATGCAACACCAGTTTTGAATAAAGGAGTTAGAAAATGCACTTCGATCTACCGTCCCATGTACCTTATTCAGGATACAGGTATTCGAAATGGTAATTAAGGGCAAAATCATTGAAATTCGAAAAGATGATAGACTGATAATCGACTCTCAACCTGGTTTTCGCAGTAAATGGTCATTTTTAACCAATCTGGCCGAATTCCTTTCGTCATCTATGTAAAACTAGAACTCGAAAATATCTTACGTGATTGCCCTCTCGTAAACTCATCAACAAAGTACCACATATAAGATTAATAGTAGAATTCAAAACTTATGGTACAGAGGATCGAATCCTTGCTTGGGGATGCACGAGTGGTATAAAAAGAGGAAAGCGTCCGACTGACTTCACGTGACGAGCGGTGTCCCACAAGGCTCACTCCTGGGACCCATACTGTTCATCACCTACGTCTGCCACCTGGGGACAGGACTCCCCAGGAGAATATGGAAACTTGCAAAGACAACGCGAGATCGGTAGATATAAACCTGCCAGAGCAAAACTACCGACAGATTGAAGGTGATTTAAATAAAGTGATAGGATGGTCAGAGACAAGATAAATGGATTTCAATGTAGACACGCACAAAGTAATGCCCTGTAGCGTTAAAAGCTGTCCAGGACGAATGTGAAATGTTTCATAGAAGTTAAAAAAGAAGGAGACCTTATCAGAGTGATTATCTGTAATGACCTAAAGTAAGAAAAACAAATTCTAGCTACTTACAACAAAGCCAGGAGGTTGTAAGGACTAATAGCTAGGAATATAAACAGAGACAAATGACAGAGTAATTCACTCAATATACTTCCCTGGTCTACCCTCGCTTGACATAACCTCCCTCACTATACCTGCTTCTTCCATTCCCATACCATAGTTCCCTACCACTCTCCCTAACCACACCTGCCTCTCCCCCTTGCTCATCACACTTCCCCCTAACTTCCCTCACCACACTTCCCCCTAACCTCCCTCACCATACTTCCCGCTACCCTCCCACACCACACCACACCCCCCTAACTTCCCACAGCACACCACACTCTGCATTCCTCTACCTCACCACACTTCCCTAACCTAGCCTCTCTCACCACTCATTCATCCACCCTTCCCTCACCACACCTGCTTCGCCCAAAACATAGCCAACCGCCTCAACCCCAGAGAGGAACGCAAGACATCTCAAATCATCGCACCTAAAGTGCTGCACGCTCCTAGGCTTTACATCAGAAGTTTTAAGATACTAAATCACTTTGTTAAGAAAACTCTATATTTTTTTTCAGAAGGAGAAGTATTAGAAAACGTGGGCAAATAGTAGAGTTATAGAACATGGGAAGACACTACCCCTAGATGTTACCAAGGCTAGGACTGTCGACATGTTTACTCACGGTTGAACAAATATTGTAATGGTATTGATTTGCTGGGGTGAATAATGGACTCAAGGTCCACGATAAGTTTGTTTCCGAACGACAGTATGATACTTAGTCGCTAGTCTCCATTTTTCTCTTCATAGATTAGCGGCTTAAGTCCTTGGTCGCCAGAGTACCAAGTGGTTGTAACTGGCTCAGAATGTGTTTTCTATTCATCCTCTCCTATAGAATTTCCACGTCAGTATACTCTCTGCATAACAGCACGATACTGTTTCTTAGCTACTCCACTCCGCCAAACCAGTGTGTTAGAAGTGGCAGGTGGGGAGAGGGCTTCTAATTAACTATCATATGTCCATCTATATAGATAGAGAATGTAAGGTCCTATCATTGCCTTGCAGCAGATGACCTCGTCATAGACCATCAGGTCTTCTGTTATCTGTCCCTCTCGTGTACCACCGTGTATAGACCCTCAGGTCTTCAGCTGTCTGAATCCTTCCCATGTATCACTGTGTACCATCCCCTCACCACCATCTCCAGCTGGTCAGGTCAAACACCCGTCCGGCACACCTGTTTCGTGAAGCCTCGAACACGTGAGCATCCTGTAGTAAAATCTGACTTGGTCTCATCACGAGAGATCATGACACAGGTTAAGATTACCATCAGACACATACAAGGTGAGACGCATGACAGGTAGTATATGACACAAGACGTTTAACACCATAACACGACGTTACGACCACTGGGAAGACAGTACGACTGCTGAGGAAGAGAACAACATGACCACTGATAGGCGTGCAAAAGAGAGGCTTTTGGATGTAAATGTGCTGAGAGGAGCAGGTGGCGAGATGCTTGATCACTATCTTGTGGAGGCGAGGGTGAAGATTTGTAGAGGTTTTCGAAAAATAGGAGACGATGTCGGGATGGAGAGTGGCAAAAGTAAGTGAGTTTGGAAAGGAGAATTGTGTGAAGAAATTCTAGCAGACAGTGAGTGTAGAATGGCAAATGGTGAGAGCAAAGAAGTGAGGGGAGTGGATGACGAATGGTGGGTATATAGGGAAGCAGTGATGGCATGTGCAAGAGATGCATGTGGCATGCGAGAAGTGGGAGGTGGCCAGATTAAAAGGGGAGTGAGGGGTGGGATGAAAAAGCTAAGTTGCTAGTGAAGGAGAGGAGAGAGGCGTTTGGGTGGTAATTCCATGAAAGGAGTGTAGATGATTGGAAGATGTATAAGAGAAAGCGGCAAAAGGTCAAGGAGAAGGTGCAGGGGTTGAAAAAGAGGGCAAATGAGAGCTGGGGTGAGAGAGTATCATTAGATTTTAAGGAGAAGAATAAAGATGGTATGGAAGAAGTTAAATGATGTACGAAAGACAAGAGAAGAAATGGGGACATCGCTAAAGGTAGCAAAAAGGAAAGTGATAACAAGTTGTGATGAAGTGAGAAGATGGAGTGAGTATTTTGAAGAATTGATAAGTGTGTTTTACGATAGTGTTAGGTGTAGGGTGTTTAGGTCGGGGTGGTAGGCGAAGTGAGAGTGTCAGGGCGAATGGTTTCGGTGAAAAGAGAAATGGTGAAAGCCTTGCTTAAGATGAAATCCGGCAAGGTGGTGTGATCATATAGTATTGCAGTTAAATCTATTAAGAAAGTAGGTGGCTGTGTTGTTGACTAGTTGTTAAGGATATTCAGAGTATGTATGCATCATGGCGAGGTGCCTGAGCATTGGAGGAATGCATTTATAGTGCCAGTGTTTAAAGACAAATGGGATAAATGTGAGTGTTCAAACTACTGAGACATAAGTTTGTTAAGTATACCTGAAAAAAAATATGGGAGGGTATTGACTGAGAGGGTGGAGGCATGTGCAGAGCATCAGACTGGGGAGGAGCAAAGTGGTTTCAGAAGTGGTAGAGGATGTGTGGATCAGGCTTTGCTTTGAAGAATGTATGTGATAAATACGTAGAAAAAGGATGGATTTATATGTGGCATAAATGGATCTGGAGAAGGTATATGATAGGGTTGATAGACATGCTTTGCGAAAGGTCTTAAGAATATATGCTTTGGGAGATAAGCTGCTAGAAGCAGTGAGAAATTTCTATTAAGGGTGTAAGGCCTGTGTACGAGGAGGTAGAGAGGAGAGTGGTTCGTATCCAGTGAATGTCGGTCTGCGGCAAGGGTGTATGATGTCACCATGGCTTAATTTGTTAAGGATTGGGTGGTTAGAGAGGTACATGCAAGACTTTTTGGAGAGAGGAGCAAGTATGCAGTCTTGGGGATGAGAGGGCTTGAGAAGTGAGTCTGTTTTTGTACGCCGATGATGCAGCACTGTTGGCTGATTCCAGTGAGAAACTGCAAAATACTCATTTCATCATCTCCTTACTCCATCATTACCTGTTATCACTTCTCCTTTTCCTCTCTTTCGCATATTATTTACATCCTTCCAAAACATCTTTTTTATTCTTCCAAAAGTTTAATGATACTCTCTCACCTCAACTCTCATTTGCCCTAATTTTAATCTGCTGCACCTTCCTCTTGACCTCCTGCCCCTTTCCCTTGTACATCTCCCAATCCTTTGCACTCCCTCCTTGTAAGTACCGCCCAAACGCCTGTCTTTTTTTCCTCCACTAGCAGCTTTACTTCTTCATTCCACCACACATTGCCCTTTTTAATCTGGACAACCCCCATCTTTCGCATGTCACATGCGTCTCATGCTACATGCGTCTCTTGCACATGACCTTTTGCCATTATGCACTCAATCTCTCCTGGTATTTCTTCACACAAGTCTCCTTTCCAAGCTCACTTACTTTCCCCATTCTCTTCTCCTCAACACTGCCTCCTCTTTTTTCGAAAACCTCTGTAAATCTTCACCCTCACCTCCACAATATGGTAATCGGACATCCCACCAGCTGCCCCTCTCAGCATATTTACAACCAAAAGCACATTTACACGCCTATCAATTGATATGTAATCTAATACCAACTCTCTTACTTACCCACGTATACTTGTGTATATCTCTTTTTAAATCAAGTATTCCCTATCACCAGTCTTTTTCAGCACACAACTCCACAAGCTCTTCACCAGTTCCATTGATAACACTCCCGTGGTGTAGCGGTTAGCGTTCCTGACTGTGTCGCATTCATGGGCCACCCAGGTTCGAGCGCATAGGTTCGAATCGTGGTTACAAAACTCAGTCCCCATTCAACCCAGCTGTTCATTCATCCCTAGGTCGATAAAATGGGTATCTGGCTCTACATAGGATATATATATATATATATATATATATATATATATATATATATATATATATATATATATATATATATATATATATATAAGATGTTTTGGAAGGAGGTAAATAAAGTGCGGAAGACAAGGGAGCAAATGGGAACTTCAGTGAGTGGGCTAATGGGGAGGTGATAACAAGTAGTGGTGATGTGAGAAGGACATGGAGTGAGTATTTTGAAGGTCTGTTGAATGTGTTTGATGATAGAGTGGCAGATATAGGGTGTTTTGGTCGAGGTGGTGTGCAAAGTGAGAGGGTTAGGGAAAATGATTTGTTAAATAGAGAAGAGGTAGTAAAAGCTTTGCGGAAGATGAAAGCCGGCGAGGCAGCAGGTTTGGATGGTATTGCAGTGGAATTTATTAAAAAAGGGGGTGACTGTATTGTTGACTGGTTGGTAAGGTTATTTAATGTATGTATGACTCATGGTGAGGTGCCTGAGGATTGGCGGAATGCGTGCATAGTGCCATTGTCCAAGGCAAAGGGGATAAGAGTGAGTGCTCAGATTACAGAGGTATAAGTTTGTTGAGTATTCCTGGTAAATTATATGGGAGGGTATTGATTGAGAGGGTGAAGGCATGTACAGAGCATCAGATTGGGGTAGAGCAGTGTGGTTTCAGAAGTGGTAGAGGATGTGTGGATCAGGTGTTTGCTTTGAAGAATGTATGTGAGAAATACTTAGAAAAACAAATGGATTTGTATGTAGCATTTATGGATCTGGAGAAGGCATATGATAGAGTTGATAGAGATGCTCTGTGGAAGGTTTTAAGAATATATGGTTTGGGAGGCAAGTTGTTAGAAGCAGTGAAAAGTTTTTATCGAGGATGTAAGGCATGTGTACGTGTAGGAAGAGAGGAAAGTGATTGGTTCTCAGTGAATGTAGGTTTGCGGCAGGGGTGTGTGATGTCTCCGTGGTTGTTTAATTTGTTTATGGATGGGGTTGTTAAGGAGGTGAATGCAAGAGTTTTGGAAAGAGGGGCAAGGATGCAGTCTGTTGTGGATGAGAGAGCTTGGGAAGTGAGTCAGTTGTTGTTCGCTGATGATACAGCGCTGGTGGCGCAAATAACATGTAATGTTATGTTATTTGCGTGTGTGGACGTGTATATATATATATATATATACATGTGTATGTGGGCGGGTTGGGCCATTCTTTCGTCTGTTTCCTTGCGCTACCTCGCTAACGCGGGAGACGGAGACAAAGCAAAATAAATAAATAGATAAATGAAATATATATATCGACGTGCTGTCAGTGGATTGAAAGTTCTCTGGGGCCTGGATGTGGAAAGAGAGCTGTGGTTTCGGTGCATTACACATGAAAGCTAGAAACTAAGTCCTGTCTTTTCCTAGCGCTACATCGCGCGTTGGGGGAGGGGGGGGGTTGCCATTTTATGTGTGGTGCGGTGGCGACGAGAATGGATGAAGGCAGCAAGAATGAGTATGTACATGTGTATATATGTATTTGTCTGTGTATGTATATGTAGCATATGTTGAAATGTATAGGTATGCATATGTGCGCGTGTGGGCATGTATGTATGTACATGTGTATGTGGGTGGGTTGGGCCATTCTTTCGTCTGTTTCCTTGCGCTACCTCGCTAACGCGGGAGACGGTGACAAAGTATGATAGATAGATACATGAATTTATATATATATATATATATATATATATATATATATATATATATATATATATATATATATATATATATATATATATATATATATATATATATATATATATATATATATATATATATATATATATTTTTTTTTTTTGCTTTGTCGCTGTCTCCCGCGTTTGCGAGGTAGCGCAAGGAAACAGACGAAAGAAATGGCAAACCCCCCCCCCCCCCCCCATACACATGTATATACATACGTCCACACACGCAAATATACATACCTACACAGCTTTCCATGGTTTACCCCAGACGCTTCACATGCCCTGATTCAATCCACCGACAGCACGTCAACCCCGGTATACCACATCGCTCCAATTCACTCTATTCCTTGCCCTCCTTTCACCCTCCTGCATGTTCAGGCCCCGATCACACAAAATCTTCTTCACTCCATCTTTCCACCTCCAATTTGGTCTCCCTCTTCTCCTCGTTCCCTCCACCTCCGACACATATATCCTCTTGGTCAATCTTTCCTCACTCATTCTCTCCATGTGCCCAAACCATTTCAAAACACCCTCTTCTACTCTCTCAACCACGCTCTTTTTATTTCCACACATCTCTCTTACCCTTACGTTACTTACTCGATCAAACCACCTCACACCACACATTGTCCTCAGACATCTCATTTCCAGCACATCCATCCTCCTGCGCAAAGGGGATAAGGGTGAGTGCTCAAATTACAGAGGTATAAGTTTGTTGAGTATTCCTGGTAAATTATTTGGGAGGGTATTGATTGAGAGGGTGAAGGTATGTACAGAGCATCAGATTGGGGAAGAGCAGTGTGGTTTCAGAAGTGGTAGAGGATGTGTGGATCAGGTGTTTGCTTTGAAGAATGTATGTGAGAAATACTTAGAAAAGCAAATGGATTTGTATGTAGCATTTATGGATCTGGAGAAGGCATATGATAGAGTTGATAGAGATGCTCTGTGGAAGGTATTAGGAATATATGGTGTGGGAGGCAAGTTGTTAGAAGCAGTGAAAAGTTTTTATCGAGGATGTAAGGCATGTGTACGTGTAGGAAGAGAGGAAAGTGATTGGTTCTCAGTGAATGTAGGTTTGCGGCAGGGGTGTGTGATGTCTCCATGGTTGTTTAATTTGTTTATGGATGGGGTTGTTAGGGAGGTGAATGCAAGAGTTTTGGAAAGAGGGGCAAGTATGAAGTCTGTTGGGGATGAGAGAGCTTGGGAAGTGAGTCAGTTGTTGTTCGCTGATGATACAGCGCTGGTGGCTGATTCATGTGAGAAACTGCAGAAGCTGGTGACTGAGTTTGGTAAAGTGTGTGAAAGAAGAAAGTTAAGAGTAAATGTGAATAAGAGCAAGGTTATTAGGTACATTAGGGTTGAGGGTCAAGTCAATTGGGAGGTGAGTTTGAATGGAGAAAAACTGGAGGAAGTGAAGTGTTTTAGATATCTGGGAGTGGATCTGGCAGCGGATGGAACCATGGAAGCGGAAGTGGATCATAGGGTGGGGGAGGGGACGAAAATTCTGGGAGCCTTGAAGAATGTGTGGAAGTCGAGAACATTATCTCGGAAAGCAAAAATGGGTATGTTTGAAGGAATAGTGGTTCCAACAATGTTGTATGGTTGCGAGGCGTGGGCTATGGATGGATATATATATATATATATATATATATATATATATATATATATATATATATATATATATATATATATATATATATATATATATATATATATCGTTAATGGAATAGCCTTGACTGGGGCCTCAGTTGCCCGTTCCGTCTCAGCTAACATTATATATAGAAAAAGATATTCCATGCGCACCAATTATACCCTCAACTGCCATATCACTTACCCTGGCATTTAGATCACTCATCACTAATACCCGATCTCGTACATCAAAACTGCTAACACACTCATTCAGCTGCTGCCAAAACACTTGCCTCACATGATCTTTCTTCTCATGACCAGGTGCATAATCACCCATCTTTCTCCATCCACTTTCGGAATTACCTACATCAATCTTGAATGCACTGTCTTACACTCTTATCACAAACTCCCATAACTCCTGCTTCAGGAGTAGTGCTACTCCTTCCTTTGCTCTTGTTCTAAAACATCAACCCCTAACAGTACTCCCCGAAACATTGCCAAACATTCTTTCCCCTTTACCCTTTAACTTCGTTTCACTCAGAGCCAGAACATCCAGGTTTCTTAAACATACTGATCATCTATCCTCTTTCCTCATTTTTGTTACCCCCACATACATTCAGACACCCTAATCTTAGCCATGGAGGAGGAAGAGCACTCCCGCTTGACTCTTTCTGTTTCCTCTTTTAGAAATTGAAATTACTATTCGCTTTCTCCTGCATTAATAAGGAAGCGCCAAGAGTTGATGAAGAAGTGGCACTTATTTGCTCTCATCTACCGTCTATTTGCCATGTGTAATGCACTGATATCAGCCTTCATCCACAGACCTTTCCATGGTTTTCCTTGGCAGCTTCGTATGCTCTGGATCTGTTAATTAACAGCAGGCGGCTCCCTGTGTACCACATCGCTTCAATTAGTTCTACCGGATGCACACATTGAACCCTCCACATGTTCAGACCCAGTAACAGAAAACATCTTCACCCCATCCTTCCATCTCGTCCTTGGTCAACCCTTCCGCCTTGATCCTTCCACTTCTGATGCATATATCGACTTAATCAGCCTGTCCTAACTTATCCTTTGCACGTATCTAAGACACTACAGCATGCCCTGCTCAGCATTCTCAAGCATACCCCCTCACCCACCCTATGGTTCACTTCAGCTATGCGATCTTGTCTATCCCTTGGTATCTGAAACACCCCACTTCCTCCATGTTGTCTTCATTCAGACTCACCCTCAAACTCTCGTTTGTCTAAACCTCATCATCTTGATTTATTCATATTAGTTTTAAGTTGCCTCTTCTTTTACACACTGATTAGGGAATGAACATGCAGGAGGGTGAAAGGCGTGCAAGGGTAACAGTGAATTGGAGCAGTGTGGTATACAGAGTACGACTTGCTGTCAGCGGATTGAACCAGGGCATGTTAAGTGGCCTGGTTGTGGATAGGGAGTTGCAATTTCGGTGCATTGCACAAGAGATTGGATGTAATCGATTGCAGCCTTTCTTTGTCCATTCCTGGCGCTACTTCAGTGACGCGGGAAAAGGCAGTCAAGTATGGAAATATATAAATGTATGTATTAAACAGAAAACATTAGTTTCGAATTCCTGAGTATTGTTCTTGGATGCCTGTGGTTGTGTTGTGCTGTGTTTTATATTTCATGTATCTAATGATGTTGACTTTTGGTGAAGAGGGAACTTTTCGGGTAATTACCCCCTAGTGTCTGGGTCAGATTATATTGTCCCGAGATTTCTCTCCCTAAACGGGAACAAATTATAGGCTGTCGTGAGATGCAATTACAACGTGTCAGTTCTGCAACTACTGTGTCGAGTTAGGTGGCCACTGTCTGCGGCGAACATGCACATTATGTTCCACATCCATGGGACGTGTGACAGACATCATTTCCCCCAGTGCTTATACTATGTTGTTTAGGTTATAACTCTAAAAGGAAGATACGCTAACCACGGAGCTGATCTAATGCCTTTCGGATCTATAACTTCAACTGATTTCTATGACAAGATATTTCGATAGGATTACCTCAATCGTCTTCCACAGAGACTCTGACACCTTTTTGCGACCCAGCTCACACGACTGTAAACACAGTGGTTGGGTGTTAGTGTATATCATTCGTTACTTTCTACACTAAGCGTCAGTACGCTACCTGTATGGATCTCACAACTGCCACTAAAATAGCAACTCGATATATCTTGTGTTCTACGATCTGACTCCTGCGTTGAATCTTTGGTTCTCTATGCAAGAGAAGGTCATATGTTTTGTCTTAGTGATATGAAAGGGAAATCAAAGAGCTTGAATCTAGTACTGTGCAAGGGATGTATCTAACCCCAACTTGTTCAAATGTTATAATCAATACCTTCCTTGAGCCCAGCAACACATCATAATCAACACCTCTGGTTATGCAGTGTTTCATGTGATATTCCCACGTCTCGCTACTCTTTGATGGTTAGAGTTTGTCATCTCTCGTGAAAAAAGAAAAATCCTCAGTGGACGCCCTCTTGAGAGACATGAATTTACAAAGAACACTCAGCCAAATAATGGATCACACAATGAATGTTTGATAACGTCCCGTTGTCTGGACTTGGAATAACATTACACGAAGATCATTACGTACTTTTCTATGTACAGAATTGTTACATCACTCTTGAGTTGTACCTAGTCTCCGTCCACGGTATAGTGATAACGTCACGGTAGTTGAAAGTCTATAACTCGCATTCATTCTGCTTGCTTTATTGCCTGACGACTTGAAAGAAAAATGCAAAACGAAACTGTGAAACATATGCTTGCATATTCCAGGATAACGACGATCGTAAAGAGGAGAATATTTTGGTCGTCCGAGCGTAACAGACAGAATAACTTATTACTGATGTTAAAGAGAGATGCATCCCAGTCCACACACGGAGCTCTTCCGGATGTTCTTCTCTCAGAGTGAACCATTCCTCCACCTACACCTCCGTGGTGTAGCGGTTAGCGTTCCCGACCGTGACGCATTCATGCGCCCTCCCTCGGTCGCACGCATAGATTCGAGTCTTGATTGTGATAGTCGGTCCACTGTTAATTCAGCTGTTCATCCACCACCAGGGCTAGTCAATAAAATGAGTACCTGTTTTAGGTTAGGATATATATATATATATATATATATATATATATATATATATATATATATATATATATATATATATATATATATATATCCCTGGGGATAGGGGAGAAAGAATACTTCCCACGTATTCCCTGCGTGTCGTAGAAGGCGACTAAAAGGGAAGGGAGCGGGGGGCTGGAAATCCTCCCCTCTCGTTTTTTTTTTTTTTTAATTTTCCAAAAGAAGGAACAGAGAAGAGGGCCAGGTGAGGATATTCCCTCAAAGACCCAGTCCTCTGTTCTTAACGCTACCTCGCTATCGCGGGAAATGGCGAATAGTATGAAAAAAAAATATATATATATATATATATATATATATATATATATATATATATATATATATATATTCAATGATATATCGTCGATTAGGGCTTCAATTGCCCGTGCCGTCTCAGCTAACATAAACCAAGATGGATTAATAAAACAGCTGCAGAGTTCAGAATGTATGGCGCTCATGACCCCTGCCATATGAGACAGCACCTGCACCGTCCTGCCCCGTGGGAAATTAATCCCATCGGCATCAATATTTCATCTTTACCTTTAAGCCATGACGCCCCGAGTCATGCTGACACCCTCACCACTGAGCACAGTCTCTCCCACCAACACCACTGAACACAGTCTCTCCCACCAACACCACTGAACACAGTCTCTCCCACCATCACCACTGAACACAGTCTCTCCCACCATCACCACTGAACACAGTCTCTCCCACCATCACCACTGAACACAGTCTCTCCCACCATCACCACTGAACACAGTCTCTCCCACCATCACCACTGAACACAGTCTCTCCCACCATCACCACTGAACACAGTCTCTCCCACCATCACCACTGAACACAGTCTCTCCCACCATCACCACTGAACACAGTCTCTCCCACCATCACCACTGAACACAGGCCCTCCTCCATCACCACTTATATCAGTGCTCTCATTATAACACACACTGACCCTCCCTATCCAGAATGGAGAGCCAAGACCAACAACTGGTCACCACCCTATAAACTGAACTGCTTTCTCCTCTTATTGTCTCAGAATCTGTTTACGTCTCCTTGATATACAATCTGCTAATACATGACTCTGTTCACTTATGGCATTAACTTGCTTTGAACTGGACTGTAATATGCTTGTGTCAGAAGTGCGACAAAGGCAAAGCAAAAATCTTTCATGATGAAATTAGTAGTTTTATGTATTCCCTCACGTTGAGCCCAGGTTGTACCCAGGACAGAACGTAACGTACAGGGTATGTCTGGAACGATGACGTTGACTGTTGTTTGTGTGTATTTACATGACGTTTAAAACCAATCATCCAGAAAGGGTTTGAGCAGAAATCTATCCAAATTGATCAGAAGCTGACACAAACAGGATCATTAGGCACCCAAATTTTCTGAAAAGAAAATATAGATAGGGAAAGCACTTTGAGCAACCGTCCTATTAGCCTTACGTCAGTCCATGAAAAACTGTTGGAAACAGTCTGCGACAAAATCACTGAATTCTTAAAGGTAAGAAATAGGCGAATCTGATCGAATTCTTTAGTCATATATGTAGAGTCACTTGGGCTTCGAAATGGCCTACGGAGAGGTGTCACAATAATGATTGGTAAGCAAAATCAAGTCTCATAGATAGGGAACACTGAGAGGTGCTTATACGAAGAGCATCCGACTGGCTTCCCGTGACGAGCAGGGGTACCACAAGGCTCAGCCTTGGGACCCACGCTGTTCGTCATGTACATCAACCCTCTAGAGACCGGAATCGAGCAGCAGAATGTTGAACTTTGTCAACAACGCGGAATTGCGACATATTGCCCCCAGGCAAAGGAAGACCGCCTGAAGATTCTAGGTGATCCAGACGGGTTGGAGTGATCAGAGACATGGCAAATGGACTTTATCATCGACAAAAGCCAAGAAATGCACTTTGGTGCTTACTAAAGAACTCAAAATGTCCGGTAAGCCATGGTGTGAACTCAAAATGCTCGGTAAACTATCATTAGGCATGAAAGAAAAAACTGTTTCAGAGTTGATACCGGTAATGACCGATAATGCGAAAAATAATGCCTGGATGCGTAAGATAGAAACCAACAGAATCCTGGGTTTCATTATAAGAATTGTGTACAATAAAACAAACGATACAGTATTCTGTCTTATAAAGCTTTGGTCATCAGGGCGTTATGCACTGTTCAAATTTCGTCTCCAAAACTGATCAAAGTTGAAGAAATAATAGAACTTCAAAGAGAGCAACAAAACAAATTTTCTAATTGCACAATTTCGCCCACTTTGTATGGTAATGTTAGAACGCAACAAAATATCAAGTTCGTGAAAGAATTAGCTCTTCGAATGACATCATAACTGGTGTTTCTTCACTGGTCTTGAAGGTCCGCAGGATCCATCCTGCCATCCTTCTGCAGGAGGCAACCGTTGTTTTGTTGTCTTTGCTAAAGGTTAGGTCGTCAGACATTATTCCTCCGAGGTCTTTCATATTGTTCAGTTGATTTATGATCTCGTCTGTGTCTGTCCGATATCATGCTTTGTTTGTTGATATCTACATTTTTCCCCCACACCGGAGGTGTTGAAATTTATCTCCACTGAAAAGCATGTTGTTCTCGATTTCCAAGTTAAAGACTTCGTTTATGTCTCTTTGTAGCCTTTCCACGATCACGCGTCTGACCACCCCACCCTTGCCTCCTCCACGCCACTAGCCACACCCTCACCCCTCCTGCCTCCTCTCCACCACCTTCACCAACACTGCCATAAAGCTGCCTCCACCAGTGTCTTTGATGGTGGTGAATGGACCCACACTAGTCCACCAGTCCCCCCCCCCCCCCCCTAGCGGTGGTCCACTAGTCCTTCTGGTGGTGGTGGACGGACCTCTGCTGGTTCATCAGTCCACCTGGTGGTGGTGGACGGAGTATATTCTGGTCCACAAATCCCTCAGGTCAAAGCCGCCTTCACTACTAACCCACCACAACCATCACCACTAACCCTCCACCACCACAACCATCACCACTAACCCTCCACCACCACAACCATCACCACTAACCCTCCACCACCACAACCATCACCACTAACCCTCCACCACCACAACCATCACCACTAACCCACCATCACCACAATCATCGCCACCAACGCACCACCACCACCACAACCATCGTCACCAACTCACCACCACCACTACAACCATCGTCACCAACGCACCACCACCACCACAACCATCGCCACCAACGCACCACCACCACCACAACCATCGTCACCAACGCACCACCACCACCACAACCATCGCACCAACGCACCACCACCACCACAACCATCTCCATCAACGCACCGCCATAACGCACCACCACAACCATCGCCACCACCGCACCACCCCCACCACAACCATCGCCACCACCGCACCACCACCACCACAACCATCGCCACCATCGCACCTGAACCACCGCAACCATCGCTACCAACGCACCACCACCACAACCATCGCCACCAACGCACCACCACAACCATCGCCACCAACGCACCACCACCACCACCACAACCATCACTACCAACACACCACCACCACCACAACCATCCCTCTAGCGTCATTTCCCCAGTAACTGTGTAGCGTCCCACAGTCGCTCGAGAAAGTGTCACCTTACTGACGGCGGCTTGACTTGGTGGCAGGTCACGGCGGCGTGTGACCTCACCTGACCTAATTATTTCCAGAGAAAAAAAGTTTAGCCGGTGTTCCTATTGGGTTACTGGAGTGACGTACCGGAGAAAAGCACAGGGAAATGCGTTCAGCAACAACAGCAGAAACTGTTTTATTGGTTAAGTTACGTAAGGGGAAATATCCCAAAGGACAATGAGCTACTGAAGGTGCAGGGTTATAGTGGGAAAGGAAAGGTCAAGAGAGGTAGGCAAGCTTGGCAGGGGTCCCGTGATGCTGTTGAGGATGTGAGGTGAGGCAGGAGTACGTAGAGGTGTGTGGCTGCCGAGACCTCGTGCAACTCCTGTAGGGGGAGGTGGGTGTGGCGAGGATCGTGGCTCCTGCAGCGTGCGCCGGCTACAGGTTTGTGCTTGGGTTGCAGGAGTGACGCAGGCGTAGCCATAGGTCCCTTGTTGTGCCAGCTGCTGTTCGTGACAGGCGTAGGCGATGCCCCACTCGAGTCCTGACGAAGGTCGACGTCGGAGATGAGGCACCATAGAGACACTTGCCAAGAAGATGGAGTTACGTTCGGACCTTTTACTGATGGAGGAGACGCCCTTAGGGCGGCTTGAGTCACATAGCCATGACTTCAAGTAACGGGCTAGTACACTTGCTGTGTACAGCGAGTCAACTCCCTGACTACCTGACTGCAACGATCCTCGGGTATATAAGGAAGGACAGGTCATGAGGGCAGTCTGGGAGAAGCAGCGATTCCCAAAGAGATTTGGAGACGTCGCAGTCGAATGTCGCAAGCTCTTACCTCTCTCTCCATGCTGGTGGACTGAGGGTATAGGTCCGTAAGAACGGCTCTCCTCATAGAATGGGTCAGGTCATCAATGTATTGGAATAATCAGAGCGGCAGCTTCTGGCCTGCCACTACCGAACATCGAGTACTGGTGTCATGGAGTAATGCTACAGGTGCAGCCGTAGGATGGGTCACCAGACTCATTTCTCTTGGAATTATTAGGTCACACGCCGTGACCTGTCATTAAGTCGAGGCGCCGTCAGTAAGGTGACACTTTGTGGAGCGGCGGTAGGGCGCTACAACTACATGCATCCTGCAGATATCTGACGGCGACGTGACATGATGATGAAATCAGTCTCAAGGGATCTAGGGAACCTGGTCTTCCATGGTAATCTTGACAAAGGACCTTTTGCTACTTTGGGTAACCACTCTGAGTCACAGGTGAGGTACCTGAACAGGGAGATGATCTTGACCTCTATAATTATCCAAGTGTCACTATAATGACCGAGTGGTTACGCTCACACAAGTAACATTATCAACATGGCGGACCCAATTTCTTTCTTAAACAACTCTGCATCAGCGAATGTAGGCTGTCAGTCTACTGGTTCTCAGACACATAGATGCTCTGTGCATGGGTACGTCTATCATGTGGTGACTCCTGAGTCACCATTTTCGATCAGTATGGGCTCTATGGTGGCTCATCGCCCACGACCTCCTTCGGTAACAGTCCCCAATCTACTCTGGCTCCCGTTTTTCAAACACGACATCGTCAACGCCAGTCTCCTGCGGCAGCCTGACTTAAAACCATGGATCCTGCAGCACAAAGAACAAATGGAAACCCTCCACTAACTCAAGACCTCGGAAATGCCTCCTCCCTTCTGCAGAAGATCCATGAGACCCGCCATGTACTCAGCTCTCCCATGGACTGTCTGCCTAACTACACTTCACACCCCCCTCATAGTTGTTATAGAGACCCTGCGAATATCATCGTAACTGACCTCATCTCACCTTCCTAACTATCTTGTGCATTACAAGCACCACTTTGACCCTGATCACTACCACTCTATACTTACTCAGAAAAGCACTGCCAGTACTTGTGCTACCTAACTCCTGGAGAAGTTAGACGCCATCTAACTCTAAACTCCGTTAGTGCCAGCATCACTAACACCACCATCACAGTCACCACCAGTACCACCACTGCCACCATCACTGACACCACCATCACCGCCATCAACATCACCACAATCATCACTAACAATATCACTGCCATCACAAACACCAAAATAAACACCATCACAATTGTCACTAACACCACCACCATCATCACCACCACTAACACCACCACCATCATCACCACCACTAACACCACCACCATCATCACCACCACTAACACCACCACCATCATCACCACCACTAACACCACCACCATCATCACCACCACTAACACCACCACCATCATCACCACCACTAACACCACCACCATCATCACCACCACTAACACCACCACCATCATCACCACCACTAACACCACCACCATCATCACCACCACTAACACCACCACCATCATCACCACCACTAACACCACCACCATCATCACCACCACTAACACCACCACCATCATCACCACCACTAACACCACCACCATCATCACCACCACTAACACCACCACCATCATCACCACCACTAACACCACCACCATCATCACCACCACTAACACCACCACCATCATCACCACCACTAACACCACCACCATCATCACCACCACTAACGCCACCACCATCATCACCACCACTAACACCACCACCATCATCACCACCACTAACACCACCACCATCATCACCGCCACTAACGCCACCACCATCATCACCACCACTAACGCCACCACCATCATCACCACCACTAACACCACCACCATCATCACCGCCACTAACACCACCACCATCATCACCACCACTAACACCACCACCATCATCACCACCACTAACACCACCACCATCATCACCACCACTAACGCCACCACCATCATCACCACCACTAACACCACCACCATCATCACAACCACTAACACCACCACCATCATCACCACCACTAACACCACCACCATCATCACCACCACTAACACCACCACCATCATCACCACCACTAACACCACCACCATCATCACCACCACTAACACCACCACCATCATCACCACCACTAACGCCACCACTACCAACATCGTTAACACCACTACCAACATTACAACCAACACCATCACCATCATAACCACGACTGTCATTACTAACACCATCACCACCATCACTAATACCACCATCACCATCATCAGCGCCACCACTGTCACATTTAACACCATCACCAACACTATCACGACTAACACCGCCACCACCAGTTTTACCACTAACACCAATCACGGCAATTACTAACACTATCACTAATACCTCCACCACCGCCACAATTAACACCATCATCACCATCATTGCCACCAACACTAACGCCACCAACACCATCACAGTTAACACCACCAACACCATCCCTAGTGCTACCATTACAACTAACACCTCCAACATCATAACTAGCAGCTCCAACACCATCACCAATAACAACACCTTCACTATCATCACTTCCTCCTCCAACACCATCAGAAGTAACACCACCACTAACACCACCATCACTATAATCACCAACACCTCCAACAGCATCACTAAGACCCCAACACCATCACAATTAACACCACCAACACCACTATCACCATCCCTAACACCACGACCACCCATGTAGGGCGGGGGTAGGCCTGGGAGACTGCTGGTGAAGCCAGAGTTTATGTGTCAGACAGTTTATGTGTCTGGCTGGCTGGCCTGGGTGAGGCCAGACTACTACAACTGCTCCGGTAGGCCTACATCACCAGGCCTCCTGTGTATCAACGGTAGTAAGTGTGTGTGGGGCTGGTGGAGAGGAGCCTCCCTCCTGCCCACCCCTGGCTCAGCCAGGAGGCAAGTGGGTCCTGAACAACTGTGTTGCTCTCATCACTACCCTACTACCTCCCTTATACCACACCCACCTGTAGTGTGGTACAGGTTGAGCGTGCCTGTCCTGCAACACTCCAGCTGGTGTGTGTGTGTGTCAACACCTGGTGACACCTTGACACGAGGCGCAGGTCCCTGCCCTCAGTCCCTTCCTTCCCCAGTCATGACTGGATGTAGTCTACCACCAGTATGATCACAACTCTCCGTACCACCACCACTATCACCAACACCACAGCCATCACCAACACCACAGCCATCACCAACACCACAGCCATCACCAACACCACAGCCATCACCAACACCACAGCCATCACCAACACCACAGCCATCACCAACACCACAGCCATCACCAACACCACAGCCATCACCAACACCACAGCCATCACCAACACCACAGCCATCACCAACACCACAGCCATCACCACCTACCTCATATCACCAACACCTGAGGGTTCCTGTGTACGGGTGTTGAGCCATGAAGGATGATGGACATTGAGATCTCCACACTGGGGTATGCTTGGTCAGCTTCTATGCATGCGTGAGACCAGGCGGAGGCAGGAGGTTTAGCAGGCGTTGATCATGTTGTAGTTAGTGTTGTGTAGATCCTTTATGGGTTGTATTTCAAGGGTGTTGTCACTGTCTGTTTCGTACATGGAATGGTCTTGGTGACTGGGGTGTTGGGGTCACCTGTCTGTTTCGTACATGGAATGGTCTTGGTGACTGGGGTGTTGGGGTCACCTGTCTTCCTCGTCCCTGTCATTTGTCTTGTCTCGCGCACACATCCGCTCTCCAGCTGACCAGGATTGTGTGCCTCGACTCTTCCAGGGTCTACCTTGACTGCTTCTTGTGCCCTAGTTCAACAGCCCACTGAGACAGCATGTCTCATCCCCCGTATACCACACCCAACCCAGGTGTTTATCCTCCCCTTTTGGCTGGCTTAGGCTGACGTTTGTGTGTGTGTGTGTGTGTGTGTGTGTGTGTGTGTGTGTGTGTGTGTGTGTTTGTGTGTGTGTGTGTGTGTTTGTGTGTGTGTGTGTGTGTTTGTGTGTGTGTGTGTGTGTGTGTGTGTGTGTGTGTGTGTGTGTGTGTATACACAGCGTTTAGAGACGGGATTAAACTAATGTAAAACCCTCTACCCGTAACACACAAATAGTAATCACACACACACACACACACACACACACACACACACACACACACACACACACACACACACACACACACACAGCATGTCTGATAATACAATTGCGATGAGAGCGACTGATAGACACCATGATTAACAGATCTTATCTTCCCACATACTAGCTTGGATATTGAAAATATCATGGACGACACATCATTTGGAGGACATAAAAAAAAGTGGTGATACAATGCTCAAATCTGATTATGTGGTAAATGTGAAGTTGAGAGAGGAAACAGGATTTGAAGAGGCTATTATGATCGTGCAAACTACGCAAATCTCAAGACCTTCTGTGGTAACTTAGAGATGGAGTTCAGTAGGCAAGTACCAGGACGCTGTGGTGAAAAGGTTCCGTTGAATTTGTAATGAAAGAGTAGGGACATGTGTACCACTTGCCTCCAGTACAGAAGGAAGGTTGAGAAAGAGGGAAGACCCGTTTGATTAAAGGTGTCAAAAAAGCAAGGAAGCTTCGAGATGCGCAGTGGTGTTTATAGAGACGGCACCGTAGCCAGCAAGGGACGAGTATATTAAGAAGGAAGGAAAAAGGAAACTTTGAAAAGAATATCGTGGTCAAGGCGGGAGAAAATCCGAATCTTACCCTTGAATTCAACAGTAAATTGTCAGTTTACAAGCAGTTAACCAGGCTAAGGAATTCAGAGGGAAGAGTTGTTAGGATGGTGTGAGGAACTGGATAACAGAGTTCATGAGAGTTATCACAGTGGAAGACACTATAATCCCACTGAAATGGGATGGGTAGGAGGCTTTAGATAACACTGACGCGTATGGAAAAGACATTAACAGAACACTAACGGGTCTGGACCCTTACAAGGCTCATGGTCCTGATGAAATTTCACCATATGTGCTGAAGATGTGTGAAGACAGAGTGAACAGACCTCTTGAAATTCCCTTCAGAAAGTCGATGGGGAAAGTCAGAGTGACAAGGGTGTGGAAAAGGACAAGAGGAGACCGGAAACAGCCACTAGATTGCAGACCAGTTTCTGTGACGGATGGGGTGTGTAAGGTCTGGAAAATATAATCAGAAAGGAAATGGATGACTTTCCAAAGAGAAGAAATGACCTAAGTGAGAGACAACACAGCTTTAAGGAAAGTCATGTGTTACGAACATTGTACGGAGATATCTATGGGAGTGATCCCTGTCTGGGGCAAAAGGGAAAGCTGTGGAGATTGTTTATATCTGGACACAGCCACAATAGAGGCTGATTAAGAAGCTGGATCACCAGGCAGGATCAAGGGGGAGACTCCTCCCATGGACATTTTATCTTGGTGGAAGGCATTTTATCTTGGTGGAAGGGAACAGAGGACACTGGTTGCTTGTGAGCCAACACCACTAGCTAGACCACGCAATTCTCGGCAAGCTGCTGCGTCGCATGATTACTGTGTGGCTACCAGCAACTCAAAGGTGGGCCGTATTGATAACTGCTTCTTTTCCTACACGTCAAAGCCCTGGAACTCTATACCCTTTCATGTCCTTCCCAGTAACTATGACCTGATACATTGTAAAAGACAGGTTTTTCGCGTCCTCCAAGATTCGTAAATATTTTCCTTTGTCTTTGTCTTTTACCTTTCATAATTCTCTCTATATTTCAATTAAGACCCGGCCTTTGTGTGGACTTTTGTCCGTGACTGGAACTTTCAACGTAAACGAGAAAGAAAAAAAGGGAGGAGCCTTCTCCACATAGGTAGAGGTCACCAATGGAGTGCCCCAGGGTTCTGTTTTGAAGCCGTTACTCTTCTTGATCTGTATGAATGGCTTGAACGTGTGCACTCCTACCTAAATGTGTTTGCAGATGATGCGTAGATCATGAGCGAAAGAAAGAGTGACCGAGACAAACTCCAAAGTTGGTCTGATACTTGGGGGATGAAATTCAACCCAAGGAAATGCAGAGTAATAAGGATGGGAATTAATGAAGAACGCCTCATTATGATTATTATCTCACAGGAAATGAGCTCCAGGTTTGTTGGTTTTTTGTCCAAATCTGAGGTCAATCAGTGTTCTGAGGTCATTTTGTGTGACTGTAGTGAGGAGTGGATGTCATGTGTGTATGTGTCGTAATTGATGCCCAGAAAGGTGATCTGGTCTTTCTGCTACTGACTTCTCATGTTCTACACCCCTGAACCCCTGGTGATCTGGTCTTCCTCCTCCTGACCTCTCTTATCCCACACCCCTGACCCTTGCTGACCTTGTCTGCCTGAGCACCAGCACTCTGCCTGTGAGCACATCACACACGATCCAGCCTCTCAACCGGGTATACCTCGGGCCACAGCCTCGCCCGTGGTCGTCACCACAGGAAACACCTGAACTACTCTTAGCGCGAGTCAGTCCGTTCCCACAGTCGCTGATCTACAGACCAGCCTCCGTGACGGGTGGGGTGGCTAAGGTACTGGGAAAGATGATCTGAAAGCAAATGGATGACTTTCCAAAGAGGAGGAATTCCCTAAGTGAGAGACAACACAATTTTAGGGAAAGTGAGTCATGTGGGAGTGAGGTGCGTCGGGCAAACGGGATAGGCTGTTTAGATTGTTTATATCTGGTGACGTCGTGTGTGTGTGTGTGTGTGTGTGTGTCTGTATGTGTTCTTCCTGCCAAGTGATGCTGGTGACGTCATATGTGTGTGTGTGTGTGTGTGTGTGTGTGTACCTCCCCCCAGATGATGGTGGTGACGTCATGTATGTATGGCAGTAACGGGAGTGACCCGTCGTCCATCATCAGTGGTCCAGAGAATAGCTTTCCTCTCCCTTGGCGGCGGCGACACCCTGGCAGCCGGCAGATGATGCCTGGGCTAGCGGTCCAGCGACGCAGCTCATCTGTGGCGTCCTGCGACGCACCATCGCTGGACCGTGACGCAGGGTAAGGCTGGTAGCCAAGGCAGAGCGGACACCCCGTCGCCCACGGCAGCTATCGCCAGCCTCGTCCACTTACCTGTGCCCAAGGGCTGGTCTGCTGTGTGTGTGTGTGAGGCGTCGCTCTGAACGATCGAGCAGGCAACGCAGGGTGCGTGAGTGCTGGAGGTGAGTGAGACTGTGCGGGGATGGAGCAGCGGGCTGGGCGACATGAGAGACATTGTGTCGGTGGCTGGCTCTGCCGGTCGTCGGCCTTTGATCACGGACGGCGCGGGGGATCGGCGTGTGTCTCCGGTCCGTCTGCGGAACGTACGGATTTGACTACGTGGACGTGGCTCCACACCGTCACCCTCGCTCTTCCTCTTCCGGCCTGACGGGAAGGAGGAGGCAGGGGCGGTGGCGGCTCGTGATGTCATCTCTCCAGATCCGCCCCAGCTTGAGGTCATCTCAGAGCTGACGTGGAATCTTACTGTCTAATTAAACCGAAGCGTCGTGAGCATCGGGAGCAGGAAGACCAGGTCACCAGAGGTCAGGAATGTAGAATATGAGAGGTCAGGAGGAGGAAGATCAGGTCACCAGGGGTCAGGAGTGTAGAATATGAGAGGTCAGGAGGAGGAAGACCAGGTCACCAGGGGTCAGGGGTGTAGAATATGAGAGGTCGGGAGCAGGGAGACCAGGTCACCAGAGGTCAGGAGTGTCGGACTCTCAATGCTGGAGTGATCGACCAAGGTCGGGTGACCACGACTTTGCTGCACCATTCACAAACATTTGCACAGACCCAAACACGAGTTGCTTGAGGCGGCAGCACAGACACCACTGCCTCTACCAGCGGGG
Source organism: Panulirus ornatus (assembly GCF_036320965.1). NCBI lineage: Eukaryota > Metazoa > Arthropoda > Malacostraca > Decapoda > Palinuridae > Panulirus > Panulirus ornatus. The sequence continues at coordinate 20,660,669 of NC_092282.1, forward strand.
AAAATTACAATTCCACTCGAGTCCTGTACGACCCACTGGTCAGAGGCTAACAACATAGCCGAGGGTCAGCGAGGGACGGAGGTCCAATCTCATCCAGTCCTGGGGTGGGGCAAGGTCCTGGCCCCATCATGCAACATTCCCCGGTACATTGACGGACCACCAGTCGTCCCCGCCTCATGACAGTCACTGACCATATCAAGGACGTTCAGGTGAGGGCGTCGTCCATGTTTGCCCCATTCCCAGCAGGGAAGGACAAGCCGTGCGACGAGGGAGTGTGTGATGTTCGTAGCTACAGCAGAACACTGGGGCGTCTCGCACGTCCACCTCCCACTCACGACGCTGGAAGCAAACGACGCGAGGACGTCACACCGCTGGTAGCTGGACGGTTCGTTGAAAGGGGTGCCAGGTGATGTTAGGGTCGTGTGTTGCCTCAGTCAGGATCCTCCAGGAACCCGGATATAATAGCATCCAAAGATACAGAAACAGCTGCCCTTGACACCCCAGATCTCCACGGACCAGCTCCCACTCGGTGGCATAACAGAACAATACAAGAACCATGGCCACGAGGAAGTCCTTGCGAGAATACGGGATAACCGGAGGAACCTGTTGCCGATCTCGTCAGTCAGTAAGAATTGGCAGAAGTGGTGTAGCACTGTCTGCACCGGAGAAGCTCTTGCCTTGGGTGCTTCCAGAGAGTTGCTCCGTCAGGGGCCTGAACGGGACACACACACACACACAGAGGCTGTAGGGTGTGGGAGGTGGTCATCTGTAAGACCACTAGGGGGTGGGGGTGAGAGATGGGACGTAGTGAAGGGATCTGATGGGGAGCCTGGCCTCCCCAAACCTCGCACGGGTGACCAAGAGGCTCACACTGACCCCCGAGGCTTTTCAGCAGTCACGCAAGAATACAAAACTAACACAGCCATTACAGAATACAGACCTAACACAGCCGTGAGAGACTACAGAACTGACACAGCCGTGAGAGAATACAGAACTAACACAGCCGTGAGAGAATACAGAACTAACACAGCCGTGAGAGAATACAGACCTAACACAGCCGTGAGAGACTACAGAACTGACACAGCCGTGAGAGAATACAGAACTAACACAGCCGTGAGAGAATACAGTAGTAACATAGCCATAAGATAATACAGACCTAAGACAGACGTGAGAGATTACAGAACGAACACAGACGTGACAGATTACAGAACTAAGACAGCTGTGCGATAATACAGAATTAATTCCGTCGCGAGAGAATACGGAACTAACACAGACGTGAGAAAATACAGAACTACAACAGACGTAAGATATTACAGAACGATTATAGATGTGATGAAATACAGATGAAATTGTGTCCTTGAACACATATGCAACCTGACACAGCAGAGGTGAGGTACAGAGACGAGGGATAAAAGCATTAATGATGTAAGACACAAGACACAAATCTCACAGAGGAGAACGCTGATGTTCCTGCAGTTGTTCCTGCAGCTGACCCTCCCTCCCTCCCTCCCTCCATGTCCAACACCCTCCTCTGTCCCCTTCTGATCACCAGCGCAAAAGGAAAGCGTGACTAAACGTGACAATGTCACTCCGACGCATACCACTTGATCATGACCAAGTGGTGATTTGTATTATTTCACGTAACTTAAGTGTGAAGTATGAGTTTCAGACACTGAAAAGTGATTTTGTAGATCCCATTCACTCAAGGTTTTGCGTCCACTTAACTATATACAAAAGTCCACCATACTCCACTAAGCACTCATCAGTTGGAACTCATGAACCTCCCACTGATTACATATAAAGTGGCAGTCCGGAATATCCTACATCCTACAAGTGGGAATCCGAGACATCCCACATCACTGAGTCGGTGGTAGTGCTCCCACCTGCCACGCAGGGGTCCCGGGTTCGATCCTGGCTGTTGGAGGTTTGTATGCTATATGGTAGAGCGCGTTCATATGCAATATATTCACACACACACATATATATATATATATATATATATATATATATATATATATATATATATATATATATAGAGAGAGAGAGAGAGAGAGAGAGAGAGAGAGAGAGAGAGGAATGGACAAGACTCTAATAATCATGATACATGTACTAAAAAAAATCTTAGCATAGATATATAATGGCCAACGCCATGTATGTCTGGCTCACTGCCAGACATACCCAAAGACATGGCTTACTCTTTGTCGTCTTCAGCTATGTCTCAGTCACACGGGTTCACTCTGAGACTATGGAGATACACCATTCGCTATCGCTTTGAGAAAAGTCACTAATTAAAAAAAGATTATACATGATAATCTGTTTGTGGTAGTTTCAAATATGGAAATGTATGCAGCTTCATACTCTAATATCAAGTTAGTTGGTCACATTTCATCTTAACACCTACGGTGTAAGTATGAAGTGGCCATCATGCATCGTTCCTCAGTTATCATGTGAACAAGAACGTAACCACAGACACAAAGACTCACAACCAGACGCAGGGGTGACAAAGTGATGTCCAGCATACACTTCAGTCGTGGCGGGACATAAGGACAACAGGAACAAGTAGCCAAAAAAGTAAGATAATCAAATGTCGTGATTTATGGATGGAAGTGGCCCAAAAAGTATACAAGCTAGAAAGAGGATGATAGATGACCTCCACATCCAATCTCCTACCCGTTTTGCACGTTCACATCCAACAACCTCTCCTTTGTACACCTGGCAGTTGTCATATATTGGAAAATCGCCCGTTGGCCACAGCCTCAGTCACCAAAGTATAATTTTTGTATACAGCTTTGTCAAAACCAGGTATTACGTCCAATCACTAATCCTTTTTCTACACAAAACTCTGCTGGTTGTTCCCCATTGCAGTGTACATCATCGGGTACCTTAAAAGTGTACCCTCAACTGGCAAAGCGCCCACCCTTGTACCCAGATCCCTCATCCCCAGCTTTTGATACCTTGATCAAGATTGCCGAAGCATTCATAAGAGGATGACGATACAGTTATAAAGAGATTGATAGCTGGAGAGCAGTGTTAGGGGTGTCGTGTTTAATTACCTGGACATTCAATCCTACTTTAAGTAACAATAACGTAAGACGGCAGAGCTCACTGATGAAGACCTCTTTGAGAACAGTCACTCGGACACCTACAGACACTTGGTTGTACGTCAAACCACAAGGCGACTACAACGAGTCTCCAAACACACAATAGTTTACGGTGGAATGTCCTGTGGACGCGCAAGTCATCTGGCCAAGTACGTGTTCATGTCTGGGCGGGACTCACTATTACTGATAACATGATAATTATCATCGTTATCATACTAACAACCAGGTAGCTGTAATACTGCTACTTTACTGGAAAATCCAATTTACTTTGGGGGTCTAGTGTATCTTGCGTAGTATGAGTGGGAGTCCAGTGTATTCTGCACAATATAAATGGAAGTCCAGTGAATTCTACACAATATAACTGAGAATCCAGTGTATTCTACACAATATAAGTGGGATTCTATTGTATTTTACATAATGTAAGTGGGAGTGCGGTGTATCCTGCACAGTAGAAGTGGGAGTCCAGTGTATTCTCCACAATATACAAATGAATATAGGGGAATTCAAACAGCAACAGGCCATTGGGTCCTTTTAAGCTGTCTGTGATAGTGGAGGATATCAGACCCTCACAGATGACTGGGGTAAGAATGGAAAAGTTAAGAGATGAGTCAAGAAGAAGACCTGCAGACTGTTGATGTGACAAGTGAGGAACAGGTAATGTTAGTCCTGGACACGATAGGAAGCGTTTATCATGTGTGATCTTAAACGTATCTCTGGTACTACTTTCAGCTCTGATTGGTATATTGTCCCACACTTGACAATCTTGTTGACGAAAAAGTACTTCGCCAGATTCGAGGTAGAACGTTAGCCCGTGAATGTGTGTCTAGTAATATGAATGACATCAGACGAATCAGACTTTAGTCAGCTTGTTAGATCGAGATTATCTAAGTATTTGATAGTTTTTAATACCTGTATTAGATAACCTCTTAACCTTCTCTTTTCGAAGTTGAATATATTTGCGTCATTTAGTCGGCTTTCGTATAAATATACAAAGACAGCACGTCGTCCCTCTTATACTACATCGATATGATTCATTAATCCCATTCATGCCTCTCACTCTCCTGAATATTTAAATCTCGAGACGCCGAAACCTCTTTCAATCCATCCTTCAACCCCCTCCCTAGTCTCACCTTCCCTCTTCCTCTCGGTCTAAGATTCGCTTTCAACTCCCTCACCATCCCGTCCATTGACTCACTGACATCACACATCCTTGACACACATCCGTTTTCTCTGGGTGCCACTCGCCATTCTCCCCTCCTACTCGCACACATGCCATATTGTCCTGTGAAAACCCCTAACTGCATTCAATATCATTCCACATGGTCTCTCTGTAAGCCTATCATACGTTCTCTCCAAAACCATAAATGCCACATACAGTTCACTGTCTTTCTCCAAGTAGTTTTCACACAAATTCTTCAGTGCAAACACCAGGTCAACACATCCTCTACCTCTCCTGAAGCCATGCTACTTCTTCCGTAGACAGACGTTCTGTGCTTTGAAAAAAATCCCTCACAATCACCTTTATCCCATACAAGCTGTCTGGTATACGTACTAGATTTATACTTTGTAATTTAAGCATTAATTCTTATCCCCTTTGCGTTTCAATATACCTGCATTTTGCCTTTCCTTAGGCACCTCATCTTGGCCCATATAAGTGTTGAATTACTTGACTAACCAGTCAACAACACTGTCATCCCTTTTCTTGAGAAACTCGGCAGCTGTCGCATCCACTCCTGCACCTTACCCACACTTCACCTTATGCACTAAGCCATTCATCAGCACTCCGCATGCCATCTCATCCTAAACACACACATCCGCCACCTTATCATAACATACTCAGTAGTCCTTAAAGATATTCACTTCTCTCTGCACCCCTGCTAACCTCCCTGTCTTTCCCTGAAGCTGATCGATATTTTCTTGTCTTATTTCCTCAGCTCACATATTTTCCACTTGACTTTCTACCGCTTTCTCTTGTGCACCTCCCAGTCGCATGCACTCCTTCCCTACAGATACCATCCATATATCCCGATTTTTCCCTTCACTAACAGTTTAACACTCTTATCCCAGACATCTTTACCTTCTCCCATCTTTCGCATGCTACTCACGTCACCTGCACACTGCCTCCCTGATAACCTTTCACTCCTCTCCCACTCCCCTCGTATCATCAACACTTCCCTTATGCCATTCCATTCATTCCATCTTGGTATCTATGCACACAGGTGTGGTGGACGTGAATGAGCTCTTTTCCAAGTTCATTCACGTTTACCACATCTTTCATTCACCTCATTTTCGACAAACAGTCGCACTAGCCTCCACCAAGAAATGATGACCCTTCCAGCACGTTTACATCCAATAACCTCATCTTTGCACGCCTCTCTAACCCAATGATGCCCGTTGACCTCTATCCTCGCTCATACTTACGTCTGCAGTCTCCCTTCTTTTCAACCCGAACATTCATAATCACCAATTCTTTTGTCAGAACACAAGTCAACGAGCTCTTCCATATTTCCAATCAAACCTTGAGCTGTCACATGACCCACTCTCACATTCAGATCCCTTAGCATCAAGATATGATCCCTTGCCTCAGAACTGCCGAATGCACTCACTCGCCTCCTTCCGCAGAGAACTCCTCTCTTCACTCTTCTACCATCAGGAGCAGGAGGGCCAACACCTACCTACCTCACGGTGTCTGTAACCCACGTCAAGTTTTAAGTCTCACGGCTCCTCCTTCTTCAGAAGTGCCACCCTCCTCTTCCCTTCTTGCAATGATGATAATAATGATGATGATGATAACAATAATAATAATAATAATAATGATAATAATAATAATAATGATAATAATTAATAATAATAATAATGATAATAATGATAATAATAATGATAGTAATAATGATAATAATAATGATAATGATGATAATGATGATAATAATAATAATGATAATAATAATAATGATAGTAATAATGATAATGATAATGATAATGATTATGATGATAATGAATGATACCCTGCAAGTCACAGAGCAGCAGCAACTTTAGTGCTCCAGGCAAGTTGGTTCTGGGAACCAGAAGCAGGACATGTTCCCTCGCTTACCCAGTTACATCCATGCATCCACATGTATCCACATGCATGCACATGCATCCACTTGTATTCACATGCATCCACTAATGGCTCAAGCTGATTGCGGGGAAATGCATTCCCCATTTCAACTCAGAATCATTACACACCCCCACTCTTTAAGTAAATAAAGTACGCCTGAACACCATGCTTAAAACTGTGTTAGGGTGATCAGAAATTAGAAAAAAGAACACATGATTCTGTTTCGTCATTATTTTAGAATGATTTCAATCTGTAATTGTTTTGTTATAGATTCTAAGTATTCTATCAACTCAAAAAGAAATGAATCCAGATAAGCTGTCATTACCGACCTTCGTGGAGGCAAAATATAGAAGTGACACAATATAAGTTCTACAAATCTCGTGATTTTTTGCTCCATATCTTTTCATTAAATGTCAACAAAATGTGATATCATAAATTCGCATAATTACTCATTGTTTTTTTCTCCTTAGATAATTTTTGTTTCCACAAATTTTACCTGTGTGGGAGAAGGACACCCTCCCTACCTACCAACCCCACCTACCCTACACATACGACCCCACCTTCAACCCCACCTATTAACCCCACCTTCAACCCCACCTATTAACCCCACCTTCAACCCCACCTATTAACCCCACCTTCAACCCCACCTATTAACCCCACCTTCAACCCCACCTATTAACCCCACCTTCAACCCCACCTATTAACCCCACCTTCAACCCCACCTATTAACCCCACCTTCAACCCCACCTATTAACCCCACCTTCAACCCCACCTATTAACCCCACCTTCAACCCCACCTATTAACCCCACATTCAACCTCACCTATTAACCCCACCTTCAACCCCACCTATTAACCCCACCTTCAACCCCACCTATTAACCCCACCTTCAACCTCACCTATTCATATTTTACAGATAGATCACTGTATTTACCCACATGTACCCGCCTGTATCCGCACGTACTCATATTCCTTCGCATATTTCCACACATATTCAACCATATCCACATGAATTCATATCCATCCACATGTATCCACACATGTCAACACGTGTCCGCAAACACACACACACACACACACGTATATCCACACATATAGATACGTCTCCACATGTATCCACTTGTACTCAGAGGTGTTCCAGCGGTATACGGGAGTGTGGTGGATGTTGTGGAGTGGATGTTGTGGTGTGGGTGTTTTGGTGTTGGGTGTAGCCGTGGCGGATGTTATAGCGATGGGTGTTGTGGTGTGAGTTTTGTGAGGGTGGGTGTAGCTGTAGTGGATATTGTAAAGTGGATGCTGTGAGGTGGGTGTTGTGGTGATGGATGTTGTGGTGTGGTTAATTTGGTGATGGGAGTTGTGATGTGGGTGTTGTGGTGATGGAAAGAGTGGTGAGGGTGTTGTGGCAGCGGGTGTTTTGGTGGTAGGTGTAGTCGTAGCAAATGTTGTAGTAGTGGGTGTTGTGGTGTAAAATGTAGTGGTGGCGGGTTTTGTGATGGTGGATGTTGTGGTAATGGGTATTGTGTTGGCAGATGTAGCGATGTTGGATGTTGTGGTGTTGGTTGTAATGGCTGTGGGGATTGTAGTGTGTGTTGTGGTGGTGGGTACTGTGATGGGGTGTGTAGCCGTGGCGAGTGTTGTAGAGGTGGGCATTGTGGTGGTGGATGTTGTGATGGTGTGCATTGTGTTGGTGGGCGTAGTGGTGGCGGGTGTTGTAGTGGTGGGTGTTGTGATGGGTTTAGCAGCAGCGGGTGTTGTACTGGTGGGTGTTGTTGTGGTGGGTGTCGTGGTGGTGGGTGTTGTGGCAGTGGGTGGTGTATGTAGCGGGTGTTTAGTGGTGAGTTTTGTGGTGATGGGTGTTGTGGTGATGATTGTCGTGGTGTTGGGTGTAGTGACGGCGGGTATCTTGGTGGTAAATGGATGTTGTGGTGGTGATGGGTGTTGTTGTGGTATTCCTGTTGTGTTACCGGCTGTTGTGGTCGGTGTTGTTGTGGTGGGCGTTGTGGTGGTGGGTGTTGTGGTGGGCGTTGTGGTGGTGATAGTTGTGGGGTCGAGTGTTGTGGTGGTCGGTGTTGTGGTGGTGGGTGTTGTGGGGTCGAGTGTTGTGGTGGTCGGTGTTATTGTGGTGGGCGTTGTGGTGGTGGGTGTTGTGGTGGGCGTTGTGGTGGTGGGTGTTGTGGGGTCGAGTGTTGTGGTGGTCGGTGTTGTTGTGGTGGGCGTTGTGGTGGTGGGCGTTGTGGTGGTGGGTGTTGTGGGGTCGAGTGTTGTGGTGGTCGGTGTTGTTGTGGTGGGCGTTGTGGTGGTGGGTGTTGTGGGGTCGAGTGTTGTGGTGGTCGGTATTGTGGTAATAGATGTTGTGATAGTGGGTGTTTTGCAGGTGGGTGTTGCAGTGGTGGTGGTTGTGGTAGTGGATGCTACGGCAATGAATAGATAAAGTAAACAACGGTTTACTGACTTGACGAAGGCACTGGGCTGAAAATACACAATTGAGGAAGGACATAATTAAGGGTCATAATAGTTACAAGTTAATCATTTACATAAGAGCTAAAGATCAAAGTGGAGCTGGATACATCCACGCTTTGGATAAATGAAGTTTATTCACATAATACAAGAAGTTTTACACAACGAATTTCATGGTTTATACATTAAATATGTAGTGGTAATATGCTGAACATGATGTGATATAATGTTACATATTCGCTAAATTGTGGTTGTGTTGTGTTGACATAGATTATGTATTCCACGGTGATGTCAAGTTACATACTTGCTGTACTGCAGTAATAATGTATTGACATATTTGGTATTCAGTGGTGAACATTAAGTGATGAACATTTTCCCGTTGGTTGTGTTACAGTAATATAACAGTTGACATACACATAACTACGGGATCACTAAGCTATTAGCCTCGCTTAGCTGTCCACTTGTTCATGGGTTGTTTATGACGTGCACAGTAGTAGGTATGGGGCAGTTCCTGTGTCAGTGTGACCACTGGCTGATACAAGGTGACTGTGATGACGGACGTCAGTCAGCGGAGGTGGTATGGTGTAGATGATGAGGGGGTGAGTGGTGTTGTGGTGGGTGTTGTGGTAGTGGGTGGTGTTGTGGTGGGTGTTGTGGTAGTAGGTGTTGTGGTGGTGGGTGTTGTGGTAGTAGGTAGTGTGGTGGTGGGTGTTTTGGCAGGGGGTAGTGTTGTGGTGGGTGTTGTGTAGTAGGTGGTGTGGTGGTGGGTGTTTTGTTAGTGGGTGTTGTGGTGGTGGGTGTTGACGTGGTGGGTATTGTGGTGGTGGGTGTTGTGGTAGTGGGCGTTATAGTAGTGGGTGTTGTGGCGTGGGCGGGAGTGTTGGTGGCTGGGCAGCTGTCGTTATGTACGAACCAGCTGGAATCACCAGTGTTTCCTGTACTTCGTGACACAAGCGCAACACCTGGGTAGATCAACTGGTCTCGGAGAAACACCGCTCACAATACGACCCACGAAGGAATGAAGAGAAGAAACTGGCTCCATGAATAAGAGAGAGAGAGAGAGAGAGAGAGAGAGAGAGAGAGAGAGAGAGAGAGAGAGAGAGAGAGAGAGAGAGAGAGAGGGAGAGAGAGGGGGGGATGTTACTGCATATCATCTAATGTCATCTTTCCTGAAAATGTTACGTAAATCGGCTCACCAGTTGGTGACGCGTAGAAGTTTAAAAAAAAAAAGGTAGATAGAAAAACAGAACGACAACACAAGATCTCCGGAAATTCAGACGACTTAATAAAGGATCTGTTGAAGTGATCTCAACCAACAGAAAACGGACACACTGAGGACAGTGGCGCTTCTGAAGAGATGTGACATTAGTCTTAATACAAATCTGGTTATGACTGAAGTCTTCACGACAGATAGTTGAGGTTGTGGCTTTTCCCTTTTGTTGATCAGATAGGGGACGATGGGGGTTGTGGTGTCGAACTTGCAACTCGGGGACGAGGGATCTCTGGAGGTAGCAGGAGGTGAAGGTGGCGGAGACACTGCAGTACCCTCACTTCTCCCCTACTACTGTCGGAAGAGGTTCAGGTTATGGCTGGAAAGGTGAAAGAATAGGTGCGTTCAACGCCTTTTGCAATGGATTATAAAGGTGGGGAGGAGAGGAAACCAGGAATGAACTTGTGTACCCTTTTCTGCACCTTGTCTCGTACCTCTGGCTGAGAAGACATGGATGACTCTGAAGAGACTGACAGTTGTGTACGTGGTCATGACTCCAGGCTCAAGGAGGTCCAAGAGTGTCGAGTGTTTGGGTAATGAAGAAAGTTCCCAGTTAGTGAATTAATGAGGTTGCTTTACTCAAAGCATGTGACTCTGATAAGAAAAGCTTTCACCTGCTTGTTTGTCTGAATTTGTTAATACCCGTATGATCGACGATAGGCGCGAGATAAGACTGATTAGAACTGATAACGGACTTTCCAGGCTTATTTTGGTGGGTGGTTAGCCAGACTTTTAGATAATGGTAACCTCGCCAACGCCTGCCTCACCCCACCAAGAACAATGAGAAACACCTCCTCACCTCACACCCCCGCCTCCAGCACCTCCCTCAGCACAACCTACACTAAATAATCAAATGCCGGATAATCGAGGGTCAGGATACGGATAATCTAATGTCGGATAATCGAGGGTCAGGAGACGGATAATCAGGGATAACTGGTCATCACATAATTCAACCTGAGTTGATATAGTTCTTAGAGAACAATTTCGCGAAGAACCAAAGCTGATATGATCAAGAAAGAGGTAAACCAAGTTTTGAATTAATCGAAAACAAGGACGCATCATGCTAGGACAAACACAGCCGGGACAAGGAAGAGTGAGAAGAAGGACAAGCTGGACCATGATAACCCAAAAGAAGATCACACAAGATCCTTTATTTCATGATAATTCAGGTAATTCGATCTGAAATATTCAAGGAGTGACCTTATGTAGTATCTCAGAATAGGGAGGCAGGCATACTGGTTCAGTCTACCAGTGCAGACAACGCAATGTCGACACATTCTCTCTCTCTCTCTCTCTCTCTCTCTCTCTCTCTCTCTCTCTCTCTCTCTCTCTCTCTCTCTCTCTCTCTCTCTCTCTCTCTCTCTTTAGATCATCATCGTTTTCTGATAAGCTGCAACACACACCACACAGTTCACCCCTGCAGTAACATATATTAAACATGTTGAGCATAACCATATCCCTCGTCCCAACCCTGGACACCCCTTATGATGAACACACTCTATTTGCTTCGCAAAAGGTGGGATGTTGCATGATTTGATGCCAATGTTTCTCATCTGAGAAGCTATTTCACATTCACGAAGATCTCATTCTCCTCCTAAGTACTGCTCACAATATCTGAGGTGCCTCTTCTTTCACCTCAAAGGCCATCTATCTACCTTATCAATTCGCCTGCCATCACCTTTCTTCAACCTTTCCTTCCCATCCGCCCACAGTGTCGCTTCCTTCTCTCTGTTCTACAGATATTACTCCTTTCCCGAATAGGTCTATTCGTGTTCCCAGCCACTTTGGCGTGGACCTGCGACTCTCAAGTGTGGCTGCTGCTTCCCATAGTTCCTGTGTTGAGCCCAGCCACTCGAGGATTTGCCGTTATGATAACTACTTCTTCCCTCAGACAGCGATGACAACCAGGAGAACCGAACCCTGATGATCAAGAACCGAGACAATAGAGACCCTGATGATCAAGAACCAAAACAACACAGACCCTGATGGTCAAGAACCAAGACACAGACCCTGATGGTCAAGAACCAAGACAACACAGACCCTGATGGTCAAGGACCAAGACAACACAGACCCTGATGGTCAAGGACCAAGACAACACAGACCCTGATGGTCAAGGACCAACACAACACAGACCCTGATGGTCAAGAACCAAGACAGCAGAGACCCTGATGATCAAGAACCAAGACAGCAGAGACCCTGATGATCAAGAACCAAGACAACACAGACCCGGATGATCAAGAACCAAGACAACACAGACCCTGATGGTCAAGGACCAAGACAACACAGACCCGGATGATCAAAAACCAAGACAACACAGACCCTGATGATCAAGAACCAAGACAGCAGAGACCCGGATGATCAAGAACCAAGACAACATAGACCCTGATGATCAAGAACCAAGACAACATAGACCCTGATGATCAAGAACCAAGACAACACAGACCCTGATGGTCAAGGACCAACACAACACAGACCCTGATGGTCAAGAACCAAGACAACACAGACCCTGATGATCAAGAACCAAGACAACACAGACCCTGATGATCAAGAACCAAGACAACACAGACCCTGATGATCAAGAACCAAGACAACACAGACCCTGATGATCAAGAACCAAGACAACAGAGATCCTAACAAGCAAAGGCCTAATGAATATGAACCAGGACAACGGAAGCCCTGGTAGTCGAGAACTAGGACAAGCGAAACCGTCGAGAACTAGGACAACTAAGCCCTGGTACTCGAGAACTAGGATCAGCAAAGCCCTGGTATGTCGAGACCTAGGACAACCGAAGCCTTGGTAGTCGAGAACTAGGACAAAGGTAGTCCTAGTAGTCGAAAGAGGGGACAACTAACCTCTGGACGATAATGAAAATCTAGGACAATCAGGCTTCTCTTGATGGAGAGCCAGGAAAACCGAGCATGATATATGAGAGACATGACAATTGACTTCTTTGAAGTCAAGCATCAGGAAAAGATGTCTCATGATTATGACACTGAGAACCAGGAAAACCTGTGCCCCTGGTAACTGACAGAACCAGGTTAGCCTTGTTCCTGGTAACTGGGAAAACCAGGGCAACCTGGTCCCTGGTAACTAGGAAAACCAGGACAACCTGGTCCCTGGTAACTAGGAAAACCAGGACAACCTGGCCCCTGGTCACTAGGAAAACCAGGACAACCTGGCCCCTGGTCACTAGGAAAACCAGGACAAGCTGGTCCCTGGTCACTAGGAAAACCAGGACAACCTGGCCCCTGGTCACTAGGAAAACCAGGACAACCTGGCCCCTGGTCACTGGGAAAACCAGGACAACCTGGTCCCTGGTCACTAGGAAAACCAGGACAACCTGGCCCCTGGTCACTAGGAAAACCAGGACAACCTGGTCCCTGGTAACTAAGAAAACCAGGACAACCTGGCCCTGATGATAATCTAGAACATTCTATGCAGGTCACAGACAGCTTTTTTTACTTTCTATAATCGTGGGCACTGAGGGAGATAAGGAGATAAGGTCCTTTGGAGATAAGATAAGATAAATGACTTCGATAACAGGAGGGAGTGAGGCCTGGGTAAGAGTGGGGGCTGTGGTGACATGGTGCAATTAGAAAACATCATTACTGATTGTTTACTGATGACCTGTGTACCTGTTCTCGTACCAGGTACTGCCCTCGTGATGACTTGTGTACCTGTTCTCGTACCAGGTACTGCCCTCGTGATGACTTGTGTACCTGTTCTCGTACCAGGTACTGCCCTCGTGATGACCTGTGTACCTGTTCTCGTACCAGGTACTGCCCTCGTGATGACCTGTGTACCTGTTCTCGTAGCAGGTACTGCCCTTGTGATGACCTGTGTACCTGTTCTCGTACCAGGTACTGCCCTCGTGATAACCTGTGTACCTGTTCTCGTATCAGGTACTGCCCTCGTGATGACCTGTGTACCTGTTCTCGTAGCAGGTACTGCCCTTGTGATGACCTGTGTACCTGTTCTCGTACCAGGTCCTGACCTCGTGATGACCTGTGTACCTGTTCTCGTACCAGGTACTGCCCTCGTGATAACCTGTGTCCCTGTTCTCGTACCAGGTACTGCCCTCGTGGTGACCAGTGTACCTGTTCTCGTACCAGGTACTACCCTTGTGATAACCTGTGTATCTGATCTCGTACCAGGTACTGCCCTCGTGATGACTTGTGTACCTGTTCTCGTACCAGGTACTGCCTTCGTGATGACTTGTGTACCTGTTCTCGTACCAGGTACTGCCTTCGTGATGACTTGTGTACCTGTTCTCGTACCAGGTACTGCACTCGTGATGACTTGTGTACCTGTTCTCGTACCAGGTACTGCCCTCGTGATGACTTGTGTACCTGTTCTCGTACCAGGTACTGCCCTCGTGATGACTTGTGTACCTGTTCTCGTACCAGGTACTGCACTCGTGATGACTTGTGTACCTGTTCTCGTACCAGGTACTGCCCTCGTGATGACTTGTGTACCTCTTCTCGTACCAGGTCCTGACCTCGTGATGACTTGTGTATCTGTTCTCGTACCAGGTACTGCCCTCGTGGTGACCAGTGTACCTGTTCTCGTACCAGGTACTGCACTCGTGATGACTTGTGTACCTGTTCTCGTACCAGGTACTGCACTCGTGATGACTTGTGTCCCTGTTCTCGTACCAGGTACTGCCCTCGTGGTGACCAGTGTACCTGTTCTCGTACCAGGTACTGCACTCGTGATGACTTGTGTACCTGTTCTCGTACCAGGTACTGCCCTTATGATGACTTGTGTACCTCTTCTCGTACCAGGTCCTGACCTCGTGATGACTTGTGTATCTGTTCTCGTACCAGGTACTGCCCTCGTGGTGACCAGTGTACCTGTTCTCGTACCAGGTACTGCACTCGTGATGACTTGTGTACCTGTTCTCGTACCAGGTACTGCACTCGTGATGACTTGTGTCCCTGTTCTCGTACCAGGTACTGCCCTCGTGGTGACCAGTGTACCTGTTCTCGTACCAGGTACTACCCTTGTGATAACCTGTGTATCTGATCTCGTACCAGGTACTGCACTCGTGATGACTTGTGTACCTGTTCTCGTACCAGGTACTGCCCTCGTGATGACTTGTGTACCTGTTCTCGTACCAGGTACTGCCCTCGTGATGACTTGTGTACCTGTTCTCGTACCAGGTACTGCACTCGTGATGACTTGTGTACCTGTTCTCGTACCAGGTACTGCCCTCGTGATGACCTGTGTACCTGTTCTCGTACCAGGTCCTGACCTCGTGATGACTTGTGTATCTGTTCTCGTACCAGGTACTGCCCTTATGATGACTTGTGTACCTGTTCTCGTACCAGGTACTGCACTCGTGATGACTTGTGTACCTGTTCTCGTACCAGGTACTGCACTCGTGATGACTTGTGTACCTCTTCTCGTACCAGGTACTGCACTCGTGATGACTTGTGTACCTGTTCTCGTACCAGGTACTGCCCTCGTGATGACTTGTGTACCTCTTCTCGTACCAGGTCCTGACCTCGTGATGACTTGTGTATCTGTTCTCGTACCAGGTACTGCCTTCGTGATGACCTGTGTACCTGTTCTCGTAGCAGGTACTGCCTTCGTGATGACCTGTGTACCTGTTCTCGTACCAGGTACTGCCCTTATGATAACTTGTGTACCTCTTCTCGTACCAGGTCCTGACCTCGTGATGACCTGTGTACCTGTTCTGGTACCAAGTACTGCTCTCGTACCTCTTGCTTGGTCGTGGAAGGTGACTAAGTGGAGTGGGAGCGGGGCTGACTAGAAGTCCTCTCCTCCTGCATTATTTTCTTGTTATCTGAAAGCAGGATCATACGAAAGCGACAAGCGAGGAGTCTTCCTCTCATTGTCAGATGCATGTTCCTGGCGCTACCGAGCTAAAGTGGGATTATATGGTGGGATTATATGGTGTTAACATGAAGTATACGGTGTTACCAAGGATAATATGGTGTTAGCATGAACTATATGACGTTACCAGGGATTATATAGTGTTAGCATGAATTATATGGTGTTACCAAGGATTATATGGTGTTAGCAAGGAACATATAGCGTCACCAAGGATTATATGGTGTTAGCATGAACGATATGACGTTACCAGGGATTATATAGTGTTAGCATGAATTATATGGTGTTACCAAGGATGATATGGTGTTACCAAGGAACATATAGCGTTACCAAGGATAAATATGGCGTTACCAAGAATCATATGATGTTAGCATGGATTATATAGCGTTACCAAGGATTATATGGCGTTATCAAGGATCATATAGTGTTAGCATGGATTATATAGCGTTACCAAGGATTATATGGAGTTAGGATGAAGTATATGGCTTTACCGAGGACTAACTGGTGTTAGCATGGAATTTTATGGTGTTTGCATGGATTATATGGTGTTACCAAGGATTATATGGTGTTAGCATGGATTATATCAACTCTATGATGCCATCAGCCATCACACACACACACACACACACACACACACACACACACACACACACACACACACCAGGAGCTACATCCTCTATCATTACATGCAAACACCATAAAGACATCTCACACCTCACAGATTTGAATTTTACGTGAGGTGATCTAGCGGTGACACACTCGTAACCAACACATCCTTCCAAACCGCCCAACCTCTCACTGGCATCGCCCAAAGCTGGTCTTCCGTAACCATCTCGTAATGATCAATTAACGACCATTAAATTAATGATGTATTAACAATAGAATTGCCGTGTAAAAAAAATCTTCATTTGCTGTGTACACAGAACTCAGTCGTGCATCAGGGCGTTGAAGCCCCCAGCTCTATCTTGATCTTAAGTTCTTATGTGGTTGATTAACAAGTTAATATCATGACCCCACCATCTCTCCCGAGGTTCGTGTATCTCGACTGTAAATTCTCAGCTGAATGGCCAACCTGAGTTCAATACACCATTCTTTTATGTCATATATTGAAACATCTGTATCATCTTGCGGGAGTGAACTGACTGACGCCCCTCCCTCTCACTCCACTTCGAGGCTCCACTGCCACTGCCGTACCTCCCACATCCGTCCTCTCCATACATCGTCTATCCCACACCCACACACAGACCCACACACCTCCTCCTCCCCTCACCCATACGAACTTACACTCACTAGTCGATACCTGATGCAGGAGCACACACACACACACACACACTGTCGTAAGGGGCCACCTGGACCTAGTGTACTTAATGCTTATAGAATTGTTTTCCGACGAAAAATAATATTCAAAAGATGACTGGTTCGAGGACTGAGTAGAGGAGGGAATGATAGACGGGTATAGATGGGCTTCCAGACGTAAATGACATTATAGACAGAACGCCAGGGCTGTGCGCATATCAGACACGTATCGTAAATGCATACCACAACCTCTGGTGTTCATCCATACCTATGGTAACAGACACAAGGGAGAGAGGCTAGACAAGAGCCTGGCTGTTATGAATCTGGAGAGAAGGGATTGCGTAGGTGATGTGCGTGACATACGAAGTGGGGTTAGGAGGAGGAGGTTGGTAGAGGAGAGGGTCTTATGTCTCAAGATCATGTGGTGTTAACAGGCAGGTTAGCCTCTCGCGGTAGGCGGTGCTGGACTGCAAATATCAGCGAAAAATCAAGATGAACAAAGACCAGAGAAGATGAGGGATAATGATGCAGAACTCAACGTGTAAGAGAACTTCATTGAACATCTTGAGGGCATGTGATTCGCAGGTGGCTCATGTGAACTAGTGACCCGTAGGTGGCTCATGTGAACTAGTGACTCGCAGGTGGCTCATGTGAACTAGTGACTCGCAGGTGGCTCATGTGAACTAGTGACCCGTAGGTGGCTCATGTGAACTAGTGACCCGTAGGTGGCTCATGTGAACTAGTGACTCGCAGGTGGCTCATGTGAACTAGTGACTCGCAGGTGGCTCATGTGAACTAGTGACTCGCATGTGGCTCATGTGAACTAGTGACCCGCAGGTGGCTCATGTGAACTAGTGACCCGCAGGTGGCTCATGTGAACTAGTGACTCGCAGGTGGCTCATGTGAACTAGTGACTCGCATGTGGCTCATATGAACTAGTGACTCGCAGGTGGCTCATGTGAACTAGTGACTCGCAGGTGGCTCATGTGGACTAGTGACTCGCAGGTGGTTCATGTGAACTAGTGACTCGCAGGTGGCTCATGTGAACTAATGACTCGCAGGTGGCTCATATGAACTAGTGACTCGCAGGTGGCTCATATGAACTAGTGACTCGCAGGTGGCTCATGTGAACTAGTGACTCGCAGGTGGCTCATGTGAACTAATGACTCGCAGGTGGCTCATGAGAACTAATGACTCGCAGGTGGCTCATATGAACTAGTGACTCGCAGGTGGCTCATTTGAACTAGTGCCTCGTAGGCGGTGTATGTGAACTAGTGACTCGCAGGTGGCTCATGTGAACTAGTGATTCGGAGGCGGTGTATGTGAACTAGTGACCCGCAGGTGGTTCATGTAAACTAGTGACTCGCAGGTGGCTCATGTGAACTAGTGACCCGCAGGTGGCTCATGTGAACTAGTGACTCGCAGGTGGCTAATTGAACTAGTGACTCGCAGGTGGCTCATGTGGACTAGTGACTCGCAGGTGGCTCATGTGAACTAGTGACTCCCAGGTGGCTTCTGTGAACTAATGACTCGCAGGTGGCTCATGTGAACTAGTGACTCGCAGGTGGCTCATGTGAACTAGTGACTCCCAGGTGGGTCATGTGAACTAGTGACTCTCAGGTGGCTCATGTGAACTAGTGACTCGCAAGTGGTTCATGTGAACTAATGACTCGCAGGTGGTTCATGTGAACTAGTGACTCGCAGGTGGCTCATGTGAACTAGTGACTCGCAGGTGGTTCATGTGAGCTAATGACTCGCAGGTGGCTCATATGAACTAGTGACTCGCAGTTGGCTCATGTGAACTAGTGACTCGGAGGCGGTGTATGTGAACTAGTGACTCGCAGGTGGCTCATGTGAACTAATGACTCGCAGGTGGCTCATATGAACTAGTGACTCGCAGGTGGCTCATGTGAACTAGTGACTCGGAGGCTGTGTATGTGAACTAGTGACTCGCAGGTGGCTCATGTGAACTAGTGACTCGGAGGCGGTGCATGTGAACTAGTGACTCCCAGGTGGCTCATGTGAACTAGTGATTCGGAGGCGGTGTATGTGAACTAGTGACTCGCAGGTGGCTCATGTGAACTAGTGATTCGGAGGCGGTGTATGTGAACTAGTGATCCGCAAGTGGTTCATGTAAACTAGTGACTCGCAGGTGGCTCATGTGAACTAGTGACTCGCAGGTGGTTCATGTGAACTAATGACTCGCAGGTGGCTCATGTGAACTAGTGACTCGCAGGTGGTTCATGTGAACTAATGACTCGCAGGTGGCTCATGTGAACTAGTGACTCGCAGGTGGCTCATGTGAACTAGTGACTCGAAGACAGCGTACGTGAACCAGTGACTGGCAGGTGGCTCATGTGAACTAGATAAGAAAGAATGTCTGTGTCTGCCTGAAAATTGTGTCGAATTGGAAGGCAAAGAGTGTACAATATATGAGGTCTGAAATGGTGGTGTTGTGTGGATATAAAGGAGATAAGAACTTATTTATGAAAGAGATAGGTGGATACAGAGGAGACGTAAGTGTAAAGAGTGGGAGGACTGCACAGGTGTGAGAGAGTGATGATGTCAGAGGATCAAGTCTGTAAAGAGAAAGAGAGAGAGGGGGGCGCTGTGATGCACTGACTGATGGAGACGCGGTTACTGGCACAGCAATGGTGGATGGGAGAGAGAGAGAGAGAGAGAGAGAGAGAGAGAGAGAGAGAGAGAGAGAGAGAGAGAGAGAGAAGAGAGAGAGAGAGAGAGGGTTGTGATATACCGACTGATGGAGACGTGGTTACTGGCACAGCAATGGTGGATGGTAGAGAGAGAGAGAGAGAGAGAGAGAGAGAGAGAGAGAGAGAGAGAGAGAGAGAGAGAGAGAGAGACATAAGACAGGAGAAGAAGACTACAAATCTGACGTAGTGAGTGAGATGGTGATGAATGGAGGTGAAATTCCTACAGAGCAGACCTGGCTGTGGAGTGTGTATGGTATGGTAGGGTAGTAGCAGTAGTGTGTGTCTGGCGCCCACCGACTGCACACAGGCGGTACCTCTCCACGGTATAAAGGTAGAGGGAGGAGAGGCGATGATAAGAACCATACAAGAATATCTTCTCATCTTAGCTGGCGAGGTGTATAGTAAGACAGTGTTGCAATCCTGGTAGAAGGACTTGTTGATTCCTTCTTGGTGAGGAAGGCGGTGAGTTTGGGAAGGGAACACGAAGGAGTGCAAAGAGCCACAGACCATTAGGTTCTTTCGAGACTGTTTGTGGTAGTGGAAGATATCGGGAACTCACAGATTAGGTGATGGTGAACGAGAGAAGGTATGGACATAATTCAAAGAGAAAAAACTGGATAGTAATAGTGAGAGTAACATGGTGCAAATAATGTTAGTCGTGGACTTGAAGCGAATTATCTATCGCATCTGCTCTTCAACGTAGCCATCTTACCCGAGGCAAAATGTTTACCCATGAGTTTGTATCTACGAGTGAAATCAGAGGAATCGAGTCTTAAGTAGCTTTCTAGATCGAGATTATCAAAGTCGCTGATGATTCTGAATACCTGTATCAGATCCCCTCTTAGCCTTCTCTTGTGTGGGCGAAATAGATCAAAGTCGTTCATACGGTTCTCATAGGACTTGCTTCTCGGTTATGTAAATATGTTGGTAACCCGACGCTGTACTCTCATCATTCTGTCATTTTTTTTTTCTTTTTCAGGTAGGATGACCAAAACTGACCACAGTATTCAAGATAGTCGGATGCACCAGTGAATCATGAAGAGTGAGGATGATTTCCATAGACACGTGTGAAGGTCTTGCATATAAATCCGAAAAATTCGGCTCGCTCTTTCCACTGCTTCTGTGCACTGCTTACTTGGCTTTACGTCACCAGAGATTATTACGCCCAAGTCTTTTTCCTCATTTCCATTTGCAGGTCAGTAGAATTCATAATATAGTTTGCCTTTTCGTTTGAACTATAGATATCTAAAATTTTGCGTTTATCGATATAGAATTGGCACAGTTATTACGTTTGTCTAAGCCACTTTGAGGTTTTAGAAGTTCATTTTCGGTTGTAGATTTATTTCTCAGCTTAGTATCATCCACGAATTTTGATATCTTACAATGCAGCACTTTAGTAATATCATAATATTCACATGAAAGAGAACTGGTCCTAAGACTGATCCCTTAGGCACGCCACTTGTCACGTCTAACCACTCCTGTATATAAGGCATGTAGACCAGATTCCCTACACTTAACTAGGCAGAAGAGAAAATACTAGAAAGAAAATTATGTACACAGCATATGGTATGTTCAGACTCATGGGAGACTTTTAGATGATTATAAGAGTTTTTATATCGACAATAGCGGTATGGGTGATCGGTCTGATGTACGTATGCGAATTTGCCGAGGTCATGTGATGTCACCAGGACTCTTTAACGCTCTTATGGATGTCTCTGTTTTGTAAGATGAGAGCGAGATGAGCTGACAGCGGTGTACTGCGCGTTTTTGGTAGCCTCCTTGGTGAGTCTGTACGAACCGTCTTTGGTCAAAACACGCAGCCCGTGTGGAGCAGACCCATCCCACTCCGTAAGTGCCTTACTGAAACAAATTTCGGTCTTATATAAAGATGTATTACGTGTGTTAACGCTCGGAGTATACGCAACAAAATATCGGAGTTAGAGACAGCTAAATTAGAAGGAAATTATGACATGATTGTTATCTCTGAATCTCGATAATATATCAGATTTAAAAAATTCCTCGCCCTATACGCAATTAAAGAGTATATTTCGTTTAACAGGGATAGAGGAAATGGAATAAGCGGTTGTGTCTTGCTCTTTGTTAAAGCTCATCTTAATCCTGTACTGAAAGATAGTGTACGTCTTTGATAATATCGCCTTGTAGAAGTTAAAGATAAGTTCAGTACTGATATACCTCTCTCTTGCCCTGTCGTTTCATATTCGACAAACCCTCCTCACATCACATATCATCCTCAAGCATTTGATTTCTGGTACATTCACATCTTTGTCTAAGACCCACGCCTCGTATCCGTATAATATCGAAAGTAGTACTACGCCATCAAACATGCCAATCTTCTCCTTTAGAAACTGTGACCTCTTCTTCCACACATTCCTAAACGCACCCAAAACCTTTGGTTCTATTCGCTGCCATACCCACGCCCAGGTCTTGAAAACACTCCACTTCTTCCCAGTTATGTTCCCGCAAACTCACACTCCAGATAACTTGTCCCTTTTCATTGCTACACCTATCAACTTTGTCTTTATTCACTTTTGTTCTCAACTCTCTCCATATACACACTCTTCCATATACAGACACCAGATTTTACAGTTTCACGCTCGAATCTGCCACCAACACCGTGTCATTAGCAAACAGCAAATGACTCACCTCCTGGGTACCCTCTCATCTCCAACAGACCACATACCTGCACGTCTCTCTAAGATCCATGCATTTGCCTCCCTCACGATTTCTTCCTTAAACAAATTAAACAGCCATGGGGACATCACACACCCCTGCCGCAGACCCACCCTCACCTGGCACCACCTACTCTCTTCTCTACCTACTCGCACAGAAGCCTTACTCCCTTGATAAGATCTTGCTGCTTCAAATAGCTTTCCACCCACACCGCACATTTGTAGCACCTTCCACAGATTTTTGCAGATTCTTAAATGCCACATACAAGTCCTTCTTTTCATTTAAGTAATTCTCACACATTCTTCAAAGCAAACACCTGATCCACACATCCTCTGCCACTCATGAAACCATATTGTTCCACTCTAATGTGATGTTCTGTGCATGCCACCACCCTCTCAGTCACTATTCTTCCATACTAGTTACTTGGTACACTCAGCAAACTCAAATCACTGTAATTCGAAAACCGACCTTTTCCCCCCCTAGCCTTTATAAAGTGGCACTATACATGCATTTCGCTAATCCTCAAGCACCTCACCATGATCCTTACATATACTGGAAATCCTAACTAAATAATCAACAAGACAGTCGTCTCCTTTCTTAATGAATTCACCTTGACAGCCATCCACTCCAGCTGCCTTGCCAGTTTTCATCTCCCGCATGGCTTTCACCAACTCTTCTTTCTTCACCAAATCACTCTTCATGACTTTCTCACTTCAAATACCACTTAACGTTTCCCGCGTTAGCGTGGTGGCACATGGACCAGACGGAAAAAGACCACATCCGCTCACATCCATTCGCTAGCTGTCATGTGTAATGCACTAAAACGACAGCTCCCTATCCACACTAGGGCCTACATACTTTTCCATGGTTTACCACAGATGCTTCACATGCCCTGGTTCAGTCCATTAATAGTATGTCTACCCCGGTATGCCATATTGTTCCAATTCACTCCTGCATGTTCAGGCCCCGATCGCTCAAAAATCATTTTCACTCCATCCTTCCACCTCCAATTTGGTCTCCTCATTCTCCATGCTCCCTCCACCTCTGACACATATATCCTCTTTGTCAATCTTTCCTCACTCATTCTCTCCATATGTCCAAACTATTTCAATACGCCCTCTTCTGCTCTCCCAACCACACTCTTCTTTCTACCAAGCATCTCTCATACCCTTTCATTACTTACTCGATCAAACCACCTCACACCACTTATTGTTCACAAACATTTCATTTTCAACACATTTACTCTCCTCCACATAAGCCTGTGTGGAGAATATATATATATATATATATATATATATATATATATATATATATATATATATATATATATATATATATATATATATATATATATAGAGTGAATTGGAACGATGTGGTATACCGGGGTCGACGTGCTGTCAATGGATTGAACCAGGGCATGTGAAGCGTCTGGGGTAAACCATGGAAAGTCCTGTGGGGCCTGGATGTGGAAAGGGAGCTGTGGTTGCGGTGGATTATTACATGACAGCTAGAGACTGAGTGTGAACGAATGGGGCCTTTGGTGTCTTTTCCTAGCACTACCTCGCACACATGAGGTGGGAGGGAGTTGTTATTCCATGTGTGGCGGGGTGGCGATGGGAACAAATAAAGGCAGACAGTATGAATTATGTACATGTGTATATATGTATATGTCTGTGATTGTATGTATATGTGTACATTGAGATGTATAGGTATGTATATTTTGCGTGTGTGGACGTGTATGTATATACATGCGTGTGTGGGCGGGTTGGGCCGTTCTTTCGTCTGTTTCCTTGCGCTACCTCGCTAACGCGGGAGACAGCGACAAAGCAAAATAGATGAATAAATGAAATATATATATATATATATATATATATATATATATATATATATATATATATATATATATATATATATATATATATATATTATGCCTAGGGATAGGGGAGAAAGAATACTTCCCACGAATTCCTCACGTGTCGTAGAAGGTGACTAAAGGGGACGGGAGCGGGGGGCTGGAAACCCTCCCCTCCTTGTATTTTAACTTTGTAATAGGGGAAACAGAAGGAGGAGTCACGCGGGGAGTGCTCATCCTCCTCGAAGGCTCACATTGGGATGTTTAAATGTGTGTGGATGTAACCAAGATGAGAAAAAAGGAGAGATAGGTAGTATATTTGAGGAAAGGAACCTGGATGTTTTGGCTCTGAGTGAAACGTAGCTCAAGGGTAAAGGGGAAGAGTGGTTAGGGAATATCTTGGGAGTAAAGTCAGGGGTTAGTGAGAGGACAAGAGCAAGGGAAGGAGTACCACTACTCCTGAAACAGGAGTGGTGGGAGTATGTGATAGAGTGTAAGAAAGTAAACTCTAGATTGATATGGGTAAAACTGAAAGTTGATGGAGAGAGATGGGTGATTATTTGTGCATATGCACCTGGGCATGAGAAGAAAGATCATGAGAGGCAAGTGTTTTGGGAGCAGCTGAATGAGTGTGTTAGTGGTTTTAATGCACGAGACCGGGTTATAGTGATGGGTGATTTGAATGCAAAGGTAAGTAATGAGGCAGTTGAGGGAATAATTGGTATACATGGGGTGTTCAGTGTTGTAAATGGAAATGGTGAAGAGCTTGTAGATTTATGTGCTGAAAAAGGACTGATGATTGGAAATACCTGGTTTACAAAGAGAGATATACATAAGTAGGAGAGATGGCCAGAGAGCGTTATTGGATTACGTGTTAATTGATAGGCACGCGAAAGAGAGACTTTTGGATGTTAATGTGCTGAGAGGTGCAACTGGAGGGATGTCTGATCATTATCTTGTGGAGACGAAGGTGAAGATTTGGTGAGGTTTTCAGAAAAGAAGAGAGAATGTTGGGGTGAAGAGAGTGGTGAGAGTAAGTGAGCTTGGGAAGGAGACTTGTGTGAGGAAGTACCAGGAGAGACTGAGTACAGAATGGAAAAAGGTGAGAACAAAGGACGTAAGGGGAGTTGGGGAGGAATGGGATGTATTTAGGGAAGCAATGATGGTTTGCGCAAAAGATGCTTGTGGCATGAGAAGCGTGGGAGGTGGGCAGATTAGAAAGGGTAGTGAGTGGTGGGATGAAGAAGTAAGATTATTAGTGAATGAGAAGAGAGAGGCATTTGGACGATTTTTGCAGGGAAATAATGCAAATGACTGGGAGATGTATAAAAGAAAGAGGCAGGAGGTCAAGAGAAAGGTGCAAGAGGTGAAAAAGAGGGCAAATGAGAGTTGGGGTGAGAGAGTATCATTAACTTTTAGGGAGAATAAAAAGATGTTCTGGAAGGAGGCAAATAAAGTGCTAATGGGGAGGTGATAACATTTAGTGGTGATGTGAGAAGGAAATGGAGAGAGTATTTTGAAGGTTTGTTGAATGTGTTTGATGATTGAGTGGCAGATATAGGGTGTTTTGGTCGAGGTGGTGTGCAAAGTGAGGGGGTTAAGGAAAATGATTTGGTAAACAGAGAAGAGGTAGTGAAAGCTTTGCGAAAGATGAAAGCCGTCAAGGCAACGGGTTAGGATGGTATTGCAGTGGAATTTATTAAAAAAGGGGGTGACTGTATTGTTGACTGGTTGGTAAGGTTATTTGATGTATGTATAATTCATGGTGAGGTGCCTGAGGATTGGCGGAATGCTTGCATAGTGCCATTGTACAAAGGCAAAGGGGACAAAGGTGAGTGCTCAAATTACAAAGGTATAAGTTTATTGAGAATTCCTGGGAAATTATATGGGAGGGTATTGATTGAGAGGGTGAAGGCATGTACAGAGCATCAGATTGGGGAAGAGCAGTGTGGTTTCAGAAGTGGCAGAGGATGTGTGGATCAGGTGTTTGCTTTGAAGAATGTATGTGAGAAATGCTTAGAAAAGCAAATGGATTTGTATGTAGCATTTATGGATCTGGAGAAGGCATATGATAGAGTTGATAGAAATGCTCTGTGGAAGGTATTAAGAATATATGGTGTGGGAGGCAAGTTCTTAGAGGCAGTGAAAAGTTTTTATCGAGGATGTAAGGCATGTGTACGTGTAGGAAGAGAGGAAAGTGATTGGTTCTTAGTGAATGTAATTTTGCGGCAGGGGTGTGTGATGTCTCCATGGTTGTTTAATTTGTTTATGGATGGGGTTGTTAGGGAGGTGAATGCAAGAGTTTTGGAAAGAGGGGCAAGTATTCAGTCTGTTGTGGATGAGAGAGCTTGGGGAGTGAGTCAGTTGTTGCTCGCTAATGATACAGCACTGGTGGCTGATTCATGTGAGAAACTGCAGAAGCTGGTGACTGAGTTTGGTAAAGTGTGTGAAAGAAGAAAGTTAAGAGTAAATGTGAATAAGAGCAAAGTTATTAGGCACAGTAGGGTTGAGGGACAAGTCAATTGGGAGGTAAGTTTGAATGGAGAAAAACTGGAGGAAGTGAAGTGTTTTAGATATCTGGGAGTGGATTTGACTGCGGATGGAACCATGGAAGCGGAAGTGAATCATAGGGTGGGGGAGGGGACGAAAATTCTGGGAGCCTTGAAGAATGTGTGTAAGTCGAGAACATTATCTCGGAAAGCAAAAATGGGTATGTTTGAAGGAATAGTGGTTCCAACAATGCTGTATGGTTGCGAGGCGTGGGCTATGGATATTGTAAGCAGGGTGGATGTGTTGGAAATGAGATGTTTGAGGACAACATGTGGTGTGAGGTGGTTTGATCGAGTAAGTAATAATAGGGTAAGAGACATGTGTGGTAATAGAAAGAGTGTGGTTGAGAGAGCAGACGAGGGTGTTTTGAAATGGTTTGGTCACATGGAGAGAGTGAGTGAGGAAAGATTGACAAAGAGGATATATGTGTCAGAGGTGGAGGGATCGAGGAGAAGTGGGAGACCAAATTGGAGGTGGAAAGATGGAGTGAAAAAGATTTTGAGTGATCGGGGCCTGAATATGCAGGAGGGTAAAAGGCGTGCAAGCAATAGAGTGAATTGGAACGATATATATTATTTCAGCAATGGATGGATGTTTTCTTGGAACCCACAGTCGTAATAGGAAAAAAATTATCAGGACTTGGATGAGCATCTTTGGTTTTATTATCTTACGTCTCGGTAAACACATGCACCATCATCAGAGCCTATAAAGCATAACTCATAATGTATATATCATATGTATCTCGTTCTTGCTTTATAGGCGTTGATGATGGTATGTATAATTACCGAGACGTAAGAAAATAAAACCAAAGATGTTCATCCAAGTCCTGATGATTCTTTTCCTATAACGACTGCGGTTTCCAGGTAACAGATATACGTATATGAATATTCTTTTATTATCATTATTATACTTTATCGCCGTTTCCGGCGTCAGCGAGGTAGCGCTAGGAAACACGAAGAATGGCCCATCCACTCATATGCATATATATATATATATATATATATATATACGTGTAGGAAGAGAGGAAAGTGATTGGTTCTCAGTGAATGTAGGTTTGCGGCAGGGGTGTGTGATGTCTCCATGGTTGTTTAATTTGTTTATGGATGGGGTTGTTAGGGAGGTAAATGCAAGAGTCTTGGAAAGAGGGGCAAGTATGAAGTCTGTTGGGGATGAGAGAGCTTGGGAAGTGAGTCAGTTGTTGTTCGTTGATGATACAGCGCTGGTGGCGGATTCATGTGAGAAACTGCAGAAGCTGGTGACGGAGTTTGGTAAAGTGTGTGGAAGAAGAAAGTTAAGAGTAAATGTGAATAAGAGCAAGGTTATTAGGTACAGTAGGGTTGAGGGTCAAGTCAATTGGGAGGTGAGTTGGAATGGAGAAAAACTGGAGGAAGTGAAGTGTTTTAGATATCTGGGAGTGGATCTGTCAGCGGATGGAACCATGGAAGCGGAAGTGGATCATAGGGTGGGGGAGGGGGCGAAAATTTTGGGAGCCTTGAAAAATGTGTGGAAGTCGAGAACATTATCCCGGAAAGCAAAAATGGGTATGTTTGAAGGAATAGTGGTTCCAACAATGTTGTATGGTTGCGAGGCGTGGGCTATGGATAGAGTTGTGCGCAGGAGGATGGATGTGCTGGAAATGAGATGTTTGAGGACAATGTGTGGTGTGAGGTGGTTTGATCGAGTAAGTAACGTAAGGGTAAGAGAGATGTGTGGAAATAAAAAGAGCGTGGTTGAGAGAGCAGAAGAGGGTGTTTTGAAGTGGTTTGGGCACATGGAGAGAATGAGTGAGGAAAGATTGACCTAGAGGATATATGTGTCGGAGGTGGAGGGAACGAGGAGAAGAGGGAGACCAAATTGGAGGTGGAAAGATGGAGTGAAAAGGATTTTGTGTGATCGGGGCCTGAACATGCAGGAGGGTGAAAGGAGGGCAAGGAATAGAGTGAATTGGAGCGATGTGGTATACAGGGGTTGACGTGCTGTCAGTGGATTGAATCAAGGCATGTGAAGCGTCCGGGGTAAACCATGGAAAGCTGTGTAGGTATGTATATTTGCGTGTGTGGACGTGTGTATGTACATGTGTATGGGGGGGGGGGGGGTTGGGCCATTTCTTTCGTCTGTTTCCTTGCGCTACCTCGCAAACGCGGGAGACAGCGACGAGGTATAAAAAAAAAAAAAAAAAAATATATATATATATATATATATATATATATACATATACATAAACGCCCATACACTCATATATACATGCATAAACATACACATACACAGACATATACTTACATGTATACTTGCTTGACTCCATCTATTCCTGTCGCAATATATATATGTATATATATATATATATATATATATATATATATATATATATATATATATATATATATATATATATATATTGCAGTGGAATTTATTAAAAAAAAGGGGGTGACTGTATAGTTGACTGGTTGGTAAGGTTATTTAATGTATGTATGACTCATGGTGAGGTGCCTGAGGATTGGCGGAATGCGTGCATAGTGCCATTGTACAAAGGCAAAGGGGATAAGAGTGAGTGCTCAAATTACAGAGGTATAAGTTTGTTGAGTATTCCTGGTAAATTATATGGGAGGGTATTGATTGAGAGGGTGAAGGCATGTACAGAGCATCAGATTGGGGAAGAGCAGTGTGGTTTCAGAAGTGGTAGAGGATGTGTGGATCAGGTGTTTGCTTTGAAGAATGTATGTGAGAAATACTTAGAAAAGCAAATGGATTTGTATGTAGCATTTATGGATCTGGAGAAGGCATATGATAGAGTTGATAGAGATGCTATGTGGAAGGTATTAAGAATATATGGTGTGGGAGGAAAGTTGTTAGAAGCAGTGAAAAGTTTTTATCGAGGATGTAAGGCATGTGTACGTGTAGGAAGAGAGGAAAGTGATTGGTTCTCAGTGAATGTAGGTTTGCGGCAGGGGTGTGTGATGTCTCCATGGTTGTTTAATTTGTTTATGGATGGGGTTGTTAGGGAGGTAAATGCAAGAGTTTTGGAAAGAGGGGCAAGTATGAAGTCTGTTGTGGATGAGAGAGCTTGGGAAGTGAGTCAGTTGTTGTTCGCTGATGATAGAGCGCTGGTGGCTGATTCATGTGAGAAACTGCAGAAGCTGGTGACTGAGTTTGGTAAAGTGTGTGGAAGAAGAAAGTTAAGAGTAAATGTGAATAAGAGCAAGGTTATTAGGTACAGTAGGGTTGAGGGTCAAGTCAATTGGGAGGTGAGTTTGAATGGAGAAAAACTGGAGGAAGTGAAGTGTTTTAGATATCTGGGAGTGGATCTGGCAGCGGATGGAACCATGGAAGCGGAAGTGGATCATAGGGTGGGGGAGGGGGCGAAAATTCTGGGGGCCTTGAAGAATGTGTGGAAGTCGAGAACATTATCCCGGAAAGCAAAAATGGGTATGTTTGAAGGAATAGTGGTTCCAACAATGTTGTATGGTTGCGAGGCGTGGGCTATGGATAGAGTTGTGCGCAGGAGGATGGATGTGCTGGAAATGAGATGTTTGAGGACAATGTGTGGTGTGAGGTGGTTTGATCGAGTGAGTAACGTAAGGGTAAGAGAGATGTGTGGAAATAAAAAGAGCGTGGTTGAGAGAGCAGAAGAGGGTGTTTTGAAGTGGTTTGGGCACATGGAGAGAATGAGTGAGGAAAGATTGACCTAGAGGATATATGTGTCGGAGGTGGAGGGAACGAGGAGAAGAGGGAGACCAAATTGGAGGTGGAAAGATGGAGTGAAAAAGATTTTGTGTGATCGGGGCCTGAACATGCAGGAGGGTGAAAGGAGGGCAAGGAATAGAGTGAATCGGAGCGATGTGGTATACCGGGGTTGACGTGCTGTCAGTGGATTAAATCAAGGCATGTGAAGCGTCTGGGGTAAACCATGGAAAGCTGTGTAGGTATGTATATTTGCGTGTGTGGACGTATGTATATACATGTGTATGGGGGTGGGTTGGGCCATTTCTTTCGTCTGTTTCCTTGCGCTACCTCGCAAACGCGGGAGACAGCGACAAAGTATAATAAAAAGATAATATATATATGTATTTATATATATATGCGAACAAAGTGCATATGAACGCGCACCTTCATAGAACATACAAACCTCCAACATACAAACTTCCCTGGGGATAGGGTAGAAAGAATGCTTCCCACTTATTCCCTGCGTGTCGTAGAAGGCGACTAAAGGGGGAGGGAGCGGGGGCCTGGAAATTCTCCCCTCTCGTTTTTTTTTTTATTTTCCAAAAGAAAGAACAGAGAAGGGGGCCATGTGAGGATATTTCCTCAAAGGTACAGTCTTCTGTTCTTAGCGCTACCTCGCTAACGCGGGAAATGGCGAATAGTATGAAAAAAGGTTTGAATGATTTTTGAAGGAAAATAGTGCAAATGAGTGGGAAATGTATAAAAGAAAGAGGCAGGAGGTCAAGAGAAAGGTGCAAGAGGTGGAAAAGAAGGCAAATGATAGTTGGGGTGAGAGAGTATATTGAAGTTTAGGGAGAATAAAGAGATGCTTTGGAAGGAGGTAAATAAAGTGCGTAAGACAAGAGAACAAATGAGAACATCGGTGAAGGGGGCTAATGGGGATGTAATAACAAGTAGGGTGATGTGAGTGAGTATTTTGAAAGTTTTTGTTGAATGTGTTGTATGATAAAGTGGCAGATATAGGGTGTTTTGGTCGAGGTGGTGTGAGAGGTGAGAAGGTCAGGAAGAATGGTTTGGTAAACAGAGAAGAGGTAGTGAAAGCTTTGCGGAAGATGAAAGCTAGCAAGGCGGCAGGTTTGGATGGTATTGCAGTGGAATTTATTAAAAAATGAGGTGATTGTATTGTTGACTGATTGGTGAGGATATTCATTGTATGTATGGTTCATGGTGAAGTGCCTGAGGATTGGTGGAATGCATGCATAGTGCCATTGTACAAAGGCAAAGGGGATAAAGGTGAGTGTTAAAATTACAGAGGTGTAAGTTTGTTGAGTATTCGTATGAAATTATATGGGAGGGTATTGACTGATAGGGTCAAGGCATGTACTAACATCAGACTGGGGAAGAGAAGGGTGGTTTCAGAATTGGTAGAGGATGTGTGGATCAGATGTTTGCTTTGAAGATTGCATATGAGAAATACTTAGAAAAACAAATGCATTTGGATATAGCATTTATGGATCTTGAGAAGGCATATGATAGAGTTGATAGAGATGCTCTGTGGAAGGTATTAAGAGAATATGGTGTGGGAGGCAAGGTGTTGGAAGCAGTGAAAGGTTTTTATCGAGGATGTAAGGCATGTGTACGAGTAGGGAGAGAGGAAAGTGATTGGTTCTCAGTGAATGTCGGTTTGCGGCAGGGGTGCATGATGTTTCCTTGGTTCTTTAATTTGTTTATGGATGGGGTTGTTAGGGAGGTGAACGCAAGAGTTTTGGAGAGAGGGGCAAGCATTCAGTCTGTTGTGGATGAGAGGGTTTGGGAAGTGAGTCAGTTGTTATTCGATGATGATACAGCGCTTGTGGCAGATTTGGGTGAGAAATTGCAGAAGCTGGTGACTGAGCTAGGTAAAATGTGTGAAAGAACAAAGCTGAGAGTAAATAGGAATAAGAGCAAGGTTATTAGGTACAGTAGGGTTGATGGACAAGTCAATTGAGAGGTAAGTTGAAATGGAGAAAAACTGGAGGAAGTGAAGTGTTTTAGATATCTGGGAGTGGATTTGGCAGCGGATGGAACCATGGAAGCGGAAGTGTGTCACAAGGTGGGGAAGGGGGCGAAAGTTCTGGGAGCGTTGTAAAATGTGTGGAAGGCGAGATTATCATCTCGGAAAGCAAAAATGGGTATGTTTGAAGGAATAGTCGTTCCCACAATGTTATATGGTTGCGAGGCGTGAGCTATAGATACGGTTGTGCGGAGGAGGGTGGATGTGCTGGAAATGAGATGTTTGAGGGCAATATGTGGTGTGAGTTGGTTTGATCGAATAAATCATGAAAAGGTAAGAGAGATGTGTGGTAGTAAAAAGAGTGTGGTTGAGAAAGCAGAAGAGGGTGTATTGAAACTGTTTGGTCACATGGAGAGGATGAGTGAGGAAAGATTGACAAAGAGGATATATGTGTCAAAGGTGGAGGGAACGAGAAGAGGGAGACCAAATTGGAGGTGGATGGATGGAGTGAAAAAGATTTTGAGCGATCGGGGCCTGAGAGGCGTGCAAGGAATA
Source organism: Panulirus ornatus (assembly GCF_036320965.1). Taxonomy (NCBI): domain Eukaryota; kingdom Metazoa; phylum Arthropoda; class Malacostraca; order Decapoda; family Palinuridae; genus Panulirus; species Panulirus ornatus. The sequence continues at coordinate 20,693,760 of NC_092282.1, forward strand.
GAGTGAATTGGACTGATGTAGTGTACCGGGGTTGACGTGCTGGCAATGGATTCAATCAGGGCATGTGAAGCGTCTGGGGTAAACCATGGAAAGTTTTGTGGGGCCTGGATGTGGAAAGGGAGCTGTAGTTTCTGCGCATTATACATGACGGCTAGAGACTGAGTGTGAACGAATGTGGCCTTTGTTGTCTTTTCCTAGCGCTACTTCGTGCACATGCGGGGGGAAGGGGGTTGTCATTTCATGTGTGGTGGAGTGGCGACGGGAATGAATATAGTCAGCAAGTATGAATTATGTACATGTGTATATATGTGTATGTCTGTGTATGTGTATATATGTATACGTCGAAATGTATAGGTATGGATACGTGAGTGTGTGGACGTGTATGTACATACATGTGTATGTGAGTGGGTTGGGCCATTCTTCCGTCTGTTTCCTTGCGCTACCTCGCAAACGGGGGAGACAGCGACAAAGTATAATAAAGATAATTAAATAGATAAATAAACACACACACACACACACACACACACACACACACACACACACACACACACACACACACATATATATATATATATATATATATATATATATATATATATATATATATATATATATATATATATATATATATCATAGCTGGGATAGCGGAGAAGGAATACTTCCCATGTATTCCCTGCGTGTTGAAGAAGTTGACTAAAAGTAGCGGGAGTGTTCAAATTTCAGAGGTATACGTTTGTTGAACATTCCTGGGAAATTATATAGGAGGGTATTGGTTAAGAGGGTAAAGGCATGTACAGAGCATCATACTGGGTAAGAGCAGTGTGGTTTCAGAAGTGGTGGAGGATGTGTGGATCAGGTGTTTGCTTTGAAGAATATATGTGAAAAATATTTAGAAAAACAGATGGATTTGTATGTAGCATTTATGGACCTGGAGAAGGCATATGATGGAGTTGACAGAGATGCTGTGTGGAAGGTATTAAGGGTGTATGGTGTGGGAGGTAAGTTGCTAGAAGCAGTGAAAAGTTTTCATCGATGATGTAAGGCATGTGTACGAGTGGGAAGAGAGGAAAGTGATTGGTTCCCAGTAAATATCGTTTTGCGGTAGTGGTGCGTGATGTCTCCATGGTTGTTTA